>NW_026736330.1:0-74641 GCF_949786415.1 Peromyscus eremicus | reverse complement strand
GAGCTTGCTCACAAAAAAAAGACTGTGCTTCCTATACACACGGGCCATATCTAGTTCAACTCTGCTTAGGAAACTGACAAGAACAGTAGCTCCTCTTCAGTCCAATACTCTGTACTTGCTGGGAACAGACGTGAGTGCTATTTGTGCTGTGTATGGCAAGGGGAGCGCAATAGTGACTTTCCTTACCAGAAAACAACTCTTGCTCGTAGGACCAAAAACTTCATGTGATTAAACTCCATTTAGGGGTGGGAAACAAACGCTCGCTCACCTTACAAAAAACACACTCTGCTTTTGAGAAAAGAGCACTCTTCTACTCTACTGTGTTTCCTATGTTGTCCAAACAGTGAGCATTCTCACAACAAAAGAACTGTGCTTCCTAAACACACGGGCCATATCTAGTTCAATTCTGATTAGGAAACTGACAAGAATAGTAGCTCCTCTTCAGTCCAATACACTGTACTTGCTGGGAACAGAATCGAGTGCTATTTGCACTATGAATGGCAATGGGAGTGCAATAATGACTTTCCTTACCAGAAAACAACTCTTGCTTGTACGTCCAGAAGCTGCATGTGATTCAACTCCATTTAGGACTGGGAAACAAACGCTAGCTCGCCTTACAAGAAACACACTCTGCTTTTGAGAAAAGAGCACTCTTCTACTCTACTGTGTTTTCTATAGGGCCAGAAAGTGAGCTTGCTCAAAACAAAAGAACTGTGCTTCCTACACACACGGGCCATATCAGTTCAACTCTGCTTAGGAAACTGACAAGAACAGTAGCTCCTCTTCAGTCCAATACACTGTACTTGATTGGAACAGACGCAAGTGCTATTTGCACTGTGTATGGCAATGGGAGCTCAATAGTGACTCTTCTTACCAAAAAACAACTCTACTCGTAGGACCAGAAACTGCATGTGATTCAACTTCATTTACGACTGGGAAACAAAAGCTAGCTCGTCTTACAAGAAACACACTCTGCTTTTTAGAAAAGAGCACTCTTCTACTCTACTGTGTTTCCTATGGGGTCCGAACAGTGAGCATGATCAGAACAAAAGAACTGTGCTTCCTATACACACGGGTCATATCTAGTTCAACTCTGCTTAGGAAACTGACAAAAACAGTAGATCCCCTTCAGTCCAATACACTGTACTTGCTGGGAACAGACGCGAGTGCTATTTGCACTGTGTACGGAATTGGGAGCACAATAGTGACTCTTTTTACCAGAAAACAACTCTTGCTCGTAGGACCAGAAACTGCACGTGATTCAACTCCACTTAGGACTGGGAAACAAACGCTAGCTTGCCTTACAAGAAACTTTTGAGAAAACGGGACACTTCTACTCTACTGTGTTTCCTATAGGGCCAGAACAGTGAGCTTGCTCAGAACAAAAGAACTGTGCTTCCTACACACACGGGCCATATCTAGTTCAACTCTGCTTAGGAAACTGACGAGAACAGTAGCTCCTCTTCATTCCAATACACTGTACTTGCTGGGAACAGACGCGAGTGCAATTTGCACTGTATACAGCAATGGGAGCACAAGAGTGACTCTTCTTACCAGAAAACAACTCTTGCTCGTAGGACCAGAAACTGCATGTGATTCAACTCCATTTTGGATTGGGAAACAAATGCCAGCTCGCCTTACAAGAAACACACTCTGCTTTTGAGAATAGGGCACACATCTACTCTACTGTGTTTCCTATAGGTCCAGAACAGTGAGATTGCTCAGAACAAAAGAGATGTGCTTCATACACATACGGGCCATATCTAGTTCAACTCTGCTTAGGAACCTGACAAGAACAGTAGATCTTCTTCAGTCCAATACACTGTACATGCTGGGAACAGACGCCAGTGCTATTTGCCCTGTTTATGTCAATGGGAGTGCAATAGTGACTCTTCTTACCAGAAAACAACTCTTGCTCGTAGGACCAGAAACTGCATGTGATTCAACTTCATTTAGGACTGGGAAGCAAACGCTAGCTAGCCTTACAAGAAACACACTCTGCTTTTGAGAAAAGAGCACTCTTCTACTCTACTGTGTTTACTATGGGGTCCGAACAGTGAGCTTGCTCAGAACAAAAGAACTGTGCTTTCTACACACACGGGCTATATCTAGTTCAACTCTGCATAGGAAACTGACAAGAACAGTAGAATCTCTTCAGTCCAATACACTGTACATGCTGGGAAAAGATGGCAGTGCTATTTGCCCTGTGTATGACAATGCGAGCGCAATACTGACTCTTATTACCACAAAAAAACTCTTGCTTGTAGGACCAGAAAGTGCATGTGATTCAACTCCATTTAAGTCTGGGAAGCAAACGCTATCTTGCCTTACAATAAACACACTCTGCTTTTGAGAAAAGAACACTCTTCTACTCTACTGTGTTTCCTATAGGGCCAGAACAGTGAGCTTGCTCAGAACAAAAGAACTGTGCTTCCTACACACATGGCCGTATCTAGTTCAATTCTGCTTAGGAAACTGACAAGAACAGTAGATCCTCTTCAGTCCAATACACTGTACATGCTGGGAACAGACGCCAGTGCTATTTGCCCTGTGTATGACAATGGGAGGGCAATAGTGACTCTTTTTACCAGAAAACAACTCTTGCTTGTAGGACCAGAACCTGCATGTGATTCAACTCCATTTAGGACTGGGAAACAAATGCCAGCTCGCCTTACAAGAAACACACTCTGCTTTTGAGAAAAGAGCACTTTTCTACTCTACTGTGTTTGCTATGGGGTCCAAACA
Organism: Peromyscus eremicus; assembly: GCF_949786415.1. Lineage (NCBI taxonomy): Eukaryota > Metazoa > Chordata > Mammalia > Rodentia > Cricetidae > Peromyscus > Peromyscus eremicus. The sequence goes on along the minus strand of NW_026736330.1, from coordinate 71,896 downwards.
GTGAGCTTTCTCAGAACAAAAGAACTGTGCTTCCTAAACACACGGGCCATATCTAGTTCAACTCTGAATAGGAAACTGACAAGAATAGTAGCTCCTCTTCAGTCCAATACACTGTACTTGAAGGGAACACAATCGAGAGCTATTTGCACTGTGTATGGCAATGGGAGCACAATAGTGACTCTTCTTACCAGAAAACAACTCTTGCTCATAGGACCAAAAACTGCATGTCATTCAATCCTTTTAGGACTGGGAAACAAACATTAGCTCGCCTTACAAGAAACACACTCTGCTTTTGAGAAAAGAGCACTCTTCTACTCTACTGTGTTTTCTATAGGGCCAGAAAGTGAGCTTGCTCAAAACAAAAGAACTGTGCTTCCTATACACACGGGCCATATCTAGTTCAACTCTGCTTAGGAAACTGACAAGAACAGTATATGCTCTTCAGTCCAATACACTGTACTTGATTGGAACAGACGCAAGTGCTATTTGCACTGTGTATGGCAATGGGAGCTCAATAGTGACTCCTCTTACCAAAAAACAACTCTACTCGTAGGACCAGAAACTGCATGTGATTCAACTTCATTTACGACAGGGAAACAAACAGTAGCTCGCCTTACAAGAAACACACTCTGCTTTTGAGAAAAGAGTACTCTTCTACTCTACTGTGTTTCCTATAGGGCCAGAACAGTGAGCTTGCTCAGAGCAAAAGAACTGTGCTTCCTACACACACGGGCTATATCTAGTTCAACTCTGCATAGGAAACAGACAAGAACAGTAGATCCTCTTTTGTCCAATACACTGTACATGCTGGGAAAAGACGCCAGTGCTATTTGCCCTGTGTATGACAATGCGAGCGCAATAGTGACTCTTCTTACCAGAAATCAACTCTTGCTTGTAGGACCAGAAACTGCATGTGATTCAACTCCATTTAGGTCTGGGAAGCAAATGCTATCTCGCCTTAAAAGAAACACACTCTGCTTTTGAGAAAAGAGCACTGAGTTTCCTATAGGGTCCGCACAGTGAGCTTGCTCACAAAAAAAAGACTGTGCTTCCTATACACACGGGCCATATCTAGTTCAACTCTGCTTAGGAAACTGACAAGAACAGTAGCTCCTCTTCAGTCCAATACTCTGTACTTGCTGGGAACAGACGTGAGTGCTATTTGTGCTGTGTATGGCAAGGGGAGCGCAATAGTGACTTTCCTTACCAGAAAACAACTCTTGCTCGTAGGACCAAAAACTTCATGTGATTAAACTCCATTTAGGGGTGGGAAACAAACGCTCGCTCACCTTACAAAAAACACACTCTGCTTTTGAGAAAAGAGCACTCTTCTACTCTACTGTGTTTCCTATGTTGTCCAAACAGTGAGCATTCTCACAACAAAAGAACTGTGCTTCCTAAACACACGGGCCATATCTAGTTCAATTCTGATTAGGAAACTGACAAGAATAGTAGCTCCTCTTCAGTCCAATACACTGTACTTGCTGGGAACAGAATCGAGTGCTATTTGCACTATGAATGGCAATGGGAGTGCAATAATGACTTTCCTTACCAGAAAACAACTCTTGCTTGTACGTCCAGAAGCTGCATGTGATTCAACTCCATTTAGGACTGGGAAACAAACGCTAGCTCGCCTTACAAGAAACACACTCTGCTTTTGAGAAAAGAGCACTCTTCTACTCTACTGTGTTTTCTATAGGGCCAGAAAGTGAGCTTGCTCAAAACAAAAGAACTGTGCTTCCTACACACACGGGCCATATCAGTTCAACTCTGCTTAGGAAACTGACAAGAACAGTAGCTCCTCTTCAGTCCAATACACTGTACTTGATTGGAACAGACGCAAGTGCTATTTGCACTGTGTATGGCAATGGGAGCTCAATAGTGACTCTTCTTACCAAAAAACAACTCTACTCGTAGGACCAGAAACTGCATGTGATTCAACTTCATTTACGACTGGGAAACAAAAGCTAGCTCGTCTTACAAGAAACACACTCTGCTTTTTAGAAAAGAGCACTCTTCTACTCTACTGTGTTTCCTATGGGGTCCGAACAGTGAGCATGATCAGAACAAAAGAACTGTGCTTCCTATACACACGGGTCATATCTAGTTCAACTCTGCTTAGGAAACTGACAAAAACAGTAGATCCCCTTCAGTCCAATACACTGTACTTGCTGGGAACAGACGCGAGTGCTATTTGCACTGTGTACGGAATTGGGAGCACAATAGTGACTCTTTTTACCAGAAAACAACTCTTGCTCGTAGGACCAGAAACTGCACGTGATTCAACTCCACTTAGGACTGGGAAACAAACGCTAGCTTGCCTTACAAGAAACTTTTGAGAAAACGGGACACTTCTACTCTACTGTGTTTCCTATAGGGCCAGAACAGTGAGCTTGCTCAGAACAAAAGAACTGTGCTTCCTACACACACGGGCCATATCTAGTTCAACTCTGCTTAGGAAACTGACGAGAACAGTAGCTCCTCTTCATTCCAATACACTGTACTTGCTGGGAACAGACGCGAGTGCAATTTGCACTGTATACAGCAATGGGAGCACAAGAGTGACTCTTCTTACCAGAAAACAACTCTTGCTCGTAGGACCAGAAACTGCATGTGATTCAACTCCATTTTGGATTGGGAAACAAATGCCAGCTCGCCTTACAAGAAACACACTCTGCTTTTGAGAATAGGGCACACATCTACTCTACTGTGTTTCCTATAGGTCCAGAACAGTGAGATTGCTCAGAACAAAAGAGATGTGCTTCATACACATACGGGCCATATCTAGTTCAACTCTGCTTAGGAACCTGACAAGAACAGTAGATCTTCTTCAGTCCAATACACTGTACATGCTGGGAACAGACGCCAGTGCTATTTGCCCTGTTTATGTCAATGGGAGTGCAATAGTGACTCTTCTTACCAGAAAACAACTCTTGCTCGTAGGACCAGAAACTGCATGTGATTCAACTTCATTTAGGACTGGGAAGCAAACGCTAGCTAGCCTTACAAGAAACACACTCTGCTTTTGAGAAAAGAGCACTCTTCTACTCTACTGTGTTTACTATGGGGTCCGAACAGTGAGCTTGCTCAGAACAAAAGAACTGTGCTTTCTACACACACGGGCTATATCTAGTTCAACTCTGCATAGGAAACTGACAAGAACAGTAGAATCTCTTCAGTCCAATACACTGTACATGCTGGGAAAAGATGGCAGTGCTATTTGCCCTGTGTATGACAATGCGAGCGCAATACTGACTCTTATTACCACAAAAAAACTCTTGCTTGTAGGACCAGAAAGTGCATGTGATTCAACTCCATTTAAGTCTGGGAAGCAAACGCTATCTTGCCTTACAATAAACACACTCTGCTTTTGAGAAAAGAACACTCTTCTACTCTACTGTGTTTCCTATAGGGCCAGAACAGTGAGCTTGCTCAGAACAAAAGAACTGTGCTTCCTACACACATGGCCGTATCTAGTTCAATTCTGCTTAGGAAACTGACAAGAACAGTAGATCCTCTTCAGTCCAATACACTGTACATGCTGGGAACAGACGCCAGTGCTATTTGCCCTGTGTATGACAATGGGAGGGCAATAGTGACTCTTTTTACCAGAAAACAACTCTTGCTTGTAGGACCAGAACCTGCATGTGATTCAACTCCATTTAGGACTGGGAAACAAATGCCAGCTCGCCTTACAAGAAACACACTCTGCTTTTGAGAAAAGAGCACTTTTCTACTCTACTGTGTTTGCTATGGGGTCCAAACAGTGAGCTTTCTCAGAACAAAAGAACTGTGCTTCCTAAACACACGGGCCATATCTAGTTCAACTCTGAATAGGAAACTGACAAGAATAGTAGCTCCTCTTCAGTCCAATACACTGTACTTGAAGGGAACACAATCGAGAGCTATTTGCACTGTGTATGGCAATGGGAGCACAATAGTGACTCTTCTTACCAGAAAACAACTCTTGCTCATAGGACCAAAAACTGCATGTCATTCAATCCTTTTAGGACTGGGAAACAAACATTAGCTCGCCTTACAAGAAACACACTCTGCTTTTGAGAAAAGAGCACTCTTCTACTCTACTGTGTTTTCTATAGGGCCAGAAAGTGAGCTTGCTCAAAACAAAAGAACTGTGCTTCCTATACACACGGGCCATATCTAGTTCAACTCTGCTTAGGAAACTGACAAGAACAGTATATGCTCTTCAGTCCAATACACTGTACTTGATTGGAACAGACGCAAGTGCTATTTGCACTGTGTATGGCAATGGGAGCTCAATAGTGACTCCTCTTACCAAAAAACAACTCTACTCGTAGGACCAGAAACTGCATGTGATTCAACTTCATTTACGACAGGGAAACAAACAGTAGCTCGCCTTACAAGAAACACACTCTGCTTTTGAGAAAAGAGTACTCTTCTACTCTACTGTGTTTCCTATGGGGTCCGAACAGTGAGCTTGCTCAGAACAAATGAACTGTGCTTCCTACACACACGGGCCATATCTAGTTCAAGTCTGCTTAGGAAACTGACAAGTACAGTAGCTCCTCTTCAATCCAATACACTGTACTTGCTGGGAGCAGATGCAATTGCTATTTGCACTGTGTGTGGCAATGGGAGCGCAATAGTGACACTTCTTACCAAAAAACAACTCTTGCTCTTAGGACCAGAAACTGCATGTGATTCAACTCCATTTAGGACTGGGAAGCAAACACTAGGTCGCCTTACACTAAACACACTCGGCTTTTGAGAAAAGAGCACTCTTCTACTTTACTGTGTTTCCTACGGGGTCCAAACAGTGAGCTTGCTCAGAACAAAAGAACTGTGCTTCCTACACACACGGGCCATATCTACTTCAACTCTGGTTAGGAAACTGACAAGAACAGTAGCTCCTCTTCAGTCCAATACACTGTACTTGCTGGGAACAGACGCAAGTGCTATTTGCACTGTGTATGTCAATGGGAGCACAATAGTGACTATCCTTACGAGAAAACAACTCTTGCTCCTAGGACCAAAAACTGCATGTGATTCAACTCCATTTCTGAATGGGAAACAAACGCTAGCTCGCCTTACAAGAAACACACTCTGCTTTTGAGAAAAGAGCACTCTTCTACTCTACTGTGTTTCCTATGGGGTCCGAACAGTGAGCTTGCTCAGAACAAAAGAACTGTGCTTCCTGTACACACGGGCCATATCTAGTTCAACTCTGCTTAGGAAACTTACAAGAATTGTAGCTCCTCTTCATTCCAATACACTGTAATTGATTGGAACAGACGCAAGTGTTATTTGTACTGTGTATGGCAATGTGAGCGCAATAGTGACTCTTCTTACCAAAAAATAACTCTACTCGTAGGACTGGAATCTGCATGTGATTCAAACTCATTTAGGACTGGGAAACAAAAGCTAGCTCGCCTTACAAGAAACACACTCTGCTTTTGAGAAAAGAGCACTCTTCTTCTCTACTATGTGTCCTATGGGTTCCGAACAGTGAGCTTGCTCAGAACAAAAGAACTGTGCTTCCTACGCACATGGGCCATATCTAGTTCAACTCTGCTTAGGAAACTGACAAGAACAGTACCTCCTCTTCAGTCCAATACACTGTACTTGCTGGGAACAGATGCGAGTGCTATTTGTACTGTTTTTGGCAATGGGAGCGCAATAGTGACTTTCCTTACCAGAAAACAACTCTTGCGCGTAGGACCAAAAACTGCATGTGATTCAACTCCATTTAGAACTGGGAAACAAACGCTAGCTCGCCTTACAAGAAACACACTCTGCTTTTGAGAAAAGAGCACTCTTCTACTCTACTGTGTTTCCTATAGGGCCAGAACAGTGAGCTTGCTCAGAACAAAAGAACTATGCTTCCTACACACACGGGCCATATCTAGTTCAACTCTGCTTAGGAAACTGACTAGAACAGTAGCTCCTCTTCAGTCCAATACACTGTACTTGCTGGGAACAAATGCGAGTGCTATTTGCACGGTGTACGGCAATGGAAGCACAATAGTGACTCTTCTTACCAGAAAACAACTCTTGCTCTTAGTACCAGTAACTGCATGTGATTCAACTCCCCTTAGGACTGGGAAACAAATGCTAGCTCGCCTTACAAGAAACACGCTCTGCTTTTGAGAAAAGAGCACTCTTCTACTCTACTGTGTTTCCTATGGGGTCCGAACAGTGAGCTTGCTCAGAACAAAAACTGTGCTTCCTATACACACGGTCCATATCTAGTTCAAGTCTGCTTAGAAAACTGACAAGAACAGTAGAACCTCTTCAGTCCAATACACTGTACTTGCTGGGAACAGACGCGAGTGCTATTTGCACTGTGTATGGCATTGGGAGCGCAATAGTGACTCTTTTTAACAGAAAACAACTCTTGCTCTTAAGAACAGAAACTGCATGGGATTCAACTCCATTTAGGACTGGGAAACAAACGCTAGCTTGCCTTACTGGAAACACACTCTGCTTTTGAGAAAAGATGACTCTTCTAATCTACTATGTTTCCTATATGGCCAGAACAGTGAGCTTGCTCAGAACAAAAGAAATGTGCTTCATACACACACGGGCCATATCTAGTTCAACTCTGCTTAGGAACCTGACAAGAACAGTAGATCCTCTTCAGTCCAATACTCTGTACATGCTGGGAACAAATGCCAGTGCTATTTGCCCTGTGTATGACAATGGGAGCACAATAGTGACTCTTCTTACCAAAAAATAACTCTACTCGTAGAACCAGAAACTGCATGTGATTCAAATTCATTTAGGACTGGGAATCAAAAGCTGGCTCGCCTTACAAGAAACACACTCTGCTTTTGAGAAAAGAGCACTCTTCTTCTCTACTATGTGTCCAATGGGTTCCGAACAGTGAGCTTGCTCAGAACAAAAGAACTGTGCTTCCTCCACACAGGGGCCATATCTAGTTCAACTCTGCTTAGGAAACTGAAAAGAACAGTAGATCCTCTTCAGTCCAATACGCTGTACATGCTGGGTACAGACGCCAGTGCTATTTGCACTGTGTATGGCAATGGGAGCGCAATAGTGATTTTCCTTACCAGAAAACAACTCTTGCTCGTAGGACCAAAAACTGCATGTGATTCAACTCCATTTAGGACTGGGAAACAAACGCTAGCTCTCCTTACAAGAAACAAACTCTGCTTTTGAGAAAAGAGCACTCTTCTACTCTACTGTGTTTCCTATAGGGCGAGAACAGTGAGCTTGCTCAGAACAAAAGAACTTTGCTTCCTACACAAATGGCCATATCCAGTTCAATTTTGCTTAGGAAACTGACAAGAACAGTAGCTCTTCTTCAGTCCAATACACTGTACTTGCTGGGAACAGATGCGAGTGCTATTTGCACTGTGTTTGGCAATGGGAGCACAATAGTGACTTCTCTTACCAGAGAACAACTCTTGCGCGTAGGACCAAAAACTGCATGTGATTCAACTCCATTTAGGACTGGGAAACAAACGCTAGCTCGCCTTACAAGAAAGACACTCTGCCTTTGAGAAAAGAGCACTCTTGTACTCTACTGTGTTTTCTATAGGGCCAGAAACTGAGCTTGCTCAAAACAAAAGAACTGTGCTTCCTATACACACGGGCCATATCAGTTCAACTCTGCTTAGGAAACTGACAAGAACAGTATCTCCTCTTCAGTCCAATACACTGCACTTGATTGGAACAGACGCAAGTGCTATTTGCACTGTGTATGGCAATGGGAGCTCAATAGTGACTCTTCTTACCAAAAACAACTCTACTCGTAGGACCAGAAACTGCATGTGATTCAACTTCATTTAAGACTGGGAAACAAAAGCTAGCTCGCCTTACAAGAAACACACTCTGCTTTTGAGAAAAGAGTACTCTTCTACTCTACTGTGATTCCTATGGGGTCCGAACAGTGAGCTTGCTCAGAACAAATGAACTGTGCTTCCTACACACACGGGCCATATCTAGTTCAAGTCTGCTTAGGAAACTGACAAGTACAGTAGCTCCTCTTCAATCCAATACACTGTACTTGCTGGGAGCAGATGCGAGTGCTATTTGCACTGTGTATGGCAATGGGAGCGCAATAGTGACACTTCTTACCAGAAAACAACTCTTGCTCTTAGGACCAGAAACTGCATGTGATTCAACTCCATTTTGGACTGGGAAGCAAACGCTAGGTCGCCTTACACTAAACACACTCGGCTTTTGAGAAAAGAGCACTCTTCTACTCTACTCTGTTTCCTATAGGGCCAGTACAGTGAGCTTGCTCAGAACAAAAGAACTGTGCTTCCTACACAAATGGCCATATCCAGTTCAATTCTGCTTAGGAAACTGACAAGAACAGTAGCTTCTCTTCAGTCCAATACACTGTACTTGCTGGAAAGAGATGTGAGTGCTATTTGCACTGTGTTTGGCAATGGGAGCGCAATAGTGACTTTCCTTACCAGAAAACAACTCTTGCGCGTAGGACCAAAAACTGCATGTGATTCAACTCCATTTAGAACTGGGAAACAAACGCTAGCTCGCCTTACAAGAAACACACTCTGCTTTTGAGAAAAGAGCACTCTTCTACTCTACTGTGTTTCCTATAGGGCCAGAACAGTGAGCTTGCTCAGAACAAAAGAACTATGCTTCCTACACACACGGGCCATATCTAGTTCAACTCTGCTTAGGAAACTGACTAGAACAGTAGCTCCTCTTCAGTCCAATACACTGTACTTGCTGGGAACAAATGCGAGTGCTATTTGCACGGTGTACGGCAATGGAAGCACAATAGTGACTCTTCTTACCAGAAAACAACTCTTGCTCTTAGTACCAGTAACTGCATGTGATTCAACTCCCCTTAGGACTGGGAAACAAATGCTAGCTCGCCTTACAAGAAACACGCTCTGCTTTTGAGAAAAGAGCACTCTTCTACTCTACTGTGTTTCCTATGGGGTCCGAACAGTGAGCTTGCTCAGAACAAAAACTGTGCTTCCTATACACACGGTCCATATCTAGTTCAAGTCTGCTTAGAAAACTGACAAGAACAGTAGAACCTCTTCAGTCCAATACACTGTACTTGCTGGGAACAGACGCGAGTGCTATTTGCACTGTGTATGGCATTGGGAGCGCAATAGTGACTCTTTTTAACAGAAAACAACTCTTGCTCTTAAGAACAGAAACTGCATGGGATTCAACTCCATTTAGGACTGGGAAACAAACGCTAGCTTGCCTTACTGGAAACACACTCTGCTTTTGAGAAAAGATGACTCTTCTAATCTACTATGTTTCCTATATGGCCAGAACAGTGAGCTTGCTCAGAACAAAAGAAATGTGCTTCATACACACACGGGCCATATCTAGTTCAACTCTGCTTAGGAACCTGACAAGAACAGTAGATCCTCTTCAGTCCAATACTCTGTACATGCTGGGAACAAATGCCAGTGCTATTTGCCCTGTGTATGACAATGGGAGCACAATAGTGACTCTTCTTACCAAAAAATAACTCTACTCGTAGAACCAGAAACTGCATGTGATTCAAATTCATTTAGGACTGGGAATCAAAAGCTGGCTCGCCTTACAAGAAACACACTCTGCTTTTGAGAAAAGAGCACTCTTCTTCTCTACTATGTGTCCAATGGGTTCCGAACAGTGAGCTTGCTCAGAACAAAAGAACTGTGCTTCCTCCACACAGGGGCCATATCTAGTTCAACTCTGCTTAGGAAACTGAAAAGAACAGTAGATCCTCTTCAGTCCAATACGCTGTACATGCTGGGTACAGACGCCAGTGCTATTTGCACTGTGTATGGCAATGGGAGCGCAATAGTGATTTTCCTTACCAGAAAACAACTCTTGCTCGTAGGACCAAAAACTGCATGTGATTCAACTCCATTTAGGACTGGGAAACAAACGCTAGCTCTCCTTACAAGAAACAAACTCTGCTTTTGAGAAAAGAGCACTCTTCTACTCTACTGTGTTTCCTATAGGGCGAGAACAGTGAGCTTGCTCAGAACAAAAGAACTTTGCTTCCTACACAAATGGCCATATCCAGTTCAATTTTGCTTAGGAAACTGACAAGAACAGTAGCTCTTCTTCAGTCCAATACACTGTACTTGCTGGGAACAGATGCGAGTGCTATTTGCACTGTGTTTGGCAATGGGAGCACAATAGTGACTTCTCTTACCAGAGAACAACTCTTGCGCGTAGGACCAAAAACTGCATGTGATTCAACTCCATTTAGGACTGGGAAACAAACGCTAGCTCGCCTTACAAGAAAGACACTCTGCCTTTGAGAAAAGAGCACTCTTGTACTCTACTGTGTTTTCTATAGGGCCAGAAACTGAGCTTGCTCAAAACAAAAGAACTGTGCTTCCTATACACACGGGCCATATCAGTTCAACTCTGCTTAGGAAACTGACAAGAACAGTATCTCCTCTTCAGTCCAATACACTGCACTTGATTGGAACAGACGCAAGTGCTATTTGCACTGTGTATGGCAATGGGAGCTCAATAGTGACTCTTCTTACCAAAAACAACTCTACTCGTAGGACCAGAAACTGCATGTGATTCAACTTCATTTAAGACTGGGAAACAAAAGCTAGCTCGCCTTACAAGAAACACACTCTGCTTTTGAGAAAAGAGTACTCTTCTACTCTACTGTGATTCCTATGGGGTCCGAACAGTGAGCTTGCTCAGAACAAATGAACTGTGCTTCCTACACACACGGGCCATATCTAGTTCAAGTCTGCTTAGGAAACTGACAAGTACAGTAGCTCCTCTTCAATCCAATACACTGTACTTGCTGGGAGCAGATGCGAGTGCTATTTGCACTGTGTATGGCAATGGGAGCGCAATAGTGACACTTCTTACCAGAAAACAACTCTTGCTCTTAGGACCAGAAACTGCATGTGATTCAACTCCATTTTGGACTGGGAAGCAAACGCTAGGTCGCCTTACACTAAACACACTCGGCTTTTGAGAAAAGAGCACTCTTCTACTCTACTCTGTTTCCTATAGGGCCAGTACAGTGAGCTTGCTCAGAACAAAAGAACTGTGCTTCCTACACAAATGGCCATATCCAGTTCAATTCTGCTTAGGAAACTGACAAGAACAGTAGCTTCTCTTCAGTCCAATACACTGTACTTGCTGGAAAGAGATGTGAGTGCTATTTGCACTGTGTTTGGCAATGGGAGCGCAATAGTGACTTTCCTTACCAGAAAACAACTCTTGCGCGTAGGACCAAAAACTGCATGTGATTCAACTCCATTTAGGACTGGGAAACAAATGCTAGCTCGCCTTACAAGAAACACACTCTGCTTTTGAGAAAAGAACACTCTTCTACTCCTCTGTGTTTCCTATTGTGTCCGAACAGTGAGCTTGCTCAGAACAAAAGAACTGTGCTTCCTATACACACGGGCCATATCTAGTTCAACTCTGCTTAGGAAACTCACAAGAATAGTAGCTCCTCTTCAGTCCAATACACTGTACTTGATTGGAACAGACGCAAGTGTTATTTGTACTGTGCATGGCAATGGGAGCCCAATAGTGACTCTTCTTACCAAAAAATAACTCTACTCGTAGGACCGGAAACTGCATGTGATTCAAACTCATTTAGGACTGGGAAACAAACGCCAGCTCGCCTTACAAGAAACACACTCTGCTTTTGAGAAAAGAGCACTCTTCTACTCTACTGGGTTTCCTATGGGGTCTGAACAGTGAGCTTGCTCAGAACAAAAGAACTGTGCTTCCTACACACACGGGCCATATCTAGTTCAACTCTGCTTAGGAAACTGATGAGAACAGTAGCTCTTCTTCACTCCAATACACTGTACTTACTGGAAACAGATGTGAGTGCTATTTGCACTGTGTACAGCAATTGGAGCACAATAGTGACTCTTCTTACCAGAAAACACCTCTTGCTCTTAGGACCAGAAACTGCGTTTGATTCAATCCACTTAGGACTGGGAAACAAACGCTAGCTCGCCTTACAAGAAACAAGCTCTGCTTTTGAGAATAGGGCACACTTCTACTCTACTGTGTTTCCTATGAGGTCCAAACAGTGAGCTTGCTCAGAACAAAGAACTGTGCTTCCTACACACACGGGCCATATCTAGTTCAATTCTGCTTAGGAAACTGACAAGAACAGTAGATCCTCTTCAGTCCAATACACTGTACTTGCTGGGAACCAATGTCAGTGGTATTTGCACTGTGTATGAAAATGGGAGCCCAATATTAATTTTTTTTTTTGGTTTTTCAAGACATGGTTTCTCTGTGTAGCTTTGCGCCTTTCCTGGGACTCAGTTGGTAGCCCAGGTTTGCCTCGAACTCACAGAGATCCACCTGGCTCTGCCTCCCAAGTGCTGGGATTAAAGGCGTGCGCCACCACCGTCTGGCTCTATAGTGACTTTTATTACCAGAAAAAACTCTTGCTTGTAGGACCAGAAACTGCATGTGATTCAAATCCATTTAGGACTGGGAAGCAAATACTAGCTCGCATTACAAGAAACACACTCGGCTTTTGAGAAAACAGCACTCTTCTACTCTACTGTGTTTCCTATATGGTCACAACAGTGAGCTTACTCAGAACAAAAGAACTGTGCTTCCTATACACACGGGCCACATCTAGTTCAACTCTGCTTAGGAAACTGACAAGAACAGTAGCTCCCCTTCAGTCCAATACACTGTACTTGATTGGAACAGACACAAGTGCTATTTGTACTGTGTATGGCAATGGGAGCGCAATAGTGACCCTTCTTACCAAAAAATAACTCTACTCGTAGGACCAGAAACTGCATGTGATTCAAATTCATTTAGGACTGGGAAACAAAAGCTAGCTTGCCTTACAAGAAACACACTCTGCTTTTGAGAAAAGAGCACTCTTTTTCTCTACTATGTGTCCTATGGGTTCCGAACAGTGAGCTTGCTCAGAACAAAAGAACTGTGCTTCCTACGCACACGGGCCATATCTAGTTCAACTCTGCTTAGGAAACTCAGAAGAACAGTAGCTCCGCTTCAGTCCAATACACTGTACTTGCTGGGAACAGATGCGAGTGCTATTTGCACTGTGTTTGGCAATGGGAGCACAATAGTGACTTTCCTTACCAGAAAACAACTTTTGCTCGTAGTACCAAAAACTGCATGTGATTCAACTCCATTTAGGACTGGGAAACAAACGCTAGCTCACCTTACAAGAAACACACTCTGCTTTTGAGAAAAGAGCAGTCTTAACTCTACTGTGTTTCCTATAGGGCCAGTACAGTGAGCTTGCTCAGAACAAAAGAACTGTGCTTCCTACACAAATGGCCATATCCAGTTCAATTCTGCTTAGGAAACTGACAAGAACAGTAGCTCCTCTTCAGTCCAATACACTGTACTTGCTGGGAACAGATGCGAGTGCTATTTGCACTGTGTTTGGCAATGGGAGCACAATAGTGACTTTCCTTACCAGAAAACAACTCTTGCGCGTAGGACCAAAAACTGCATGTGATTCAACTCCATTTAGGACTGGGAAACAAACGCTAGCTTGCCTTACAAGAAACACTCTCTGCTTTTGAGAAAAGAGCACTCTTCTACTCTACTGTGTTTCCTATAGGGCCAGAACAGTGAGCTTGCTCAGAACAAAAGAACTGTGCTTCCTACACACATGGGCCATATCTAGTTCAACTCTGCTTAGGAAACTGATGAGAACAGTAGCTCCTCTTCAGTCCAACACAGTACTTGCTGGGAACAGATGCGAGTGCAATTTGCACTGTGTACGGCAATGGGAGCACAATAGTGACTCTTCTTACCAGAAAACAACTCTTACTCTTAGGAACAGTAACTGCATGTGATTCAACACTATTTAGGACTGGGAAAAAAACACTAGCTCGGCTTACAAGAAACACACTCTGCTTTTGAGAAAAGAGCACTCATCTACCCTACTGTATTTCGTATAGGGTCCGAACAGTGAGCTTGCTCAGAAAAAAAGAAATGTACTTCCTGCACACATGGCCATATCTAGTTCAATTCTGCTTAGGAAACTGACAAGAACAGTAGATCCTCTTCAGTGCAATACACTGTACATGCTGGGAGAAGAAGCCAGTGCTATTTGCCCTGTGTATGACAATGGGAGCAAAATAGTGACTCTTCTTACCAGAAAACATCTCTTGCTCGTAGGAACAGAAACTGCATGTGATTCAACTCCATTTAGGACTTGGAAACAAACACTAGCTCGCCTTACAAGAAACACACTCTGCTTTTGAGAAAAGAGCACTCTGCTACTCTACTGTGTTTCCTATAGGGCCAGAACAGTGAGCTTGCTCAGAGCAAAAGAACTGTGCTTCCTACACACACGGGCTATATCTAGTTCAACTCTGCATAGGAAACAGACAAGAACAGTAGATCCTCTTTTGTCCAATACACTGTACATGCTGGGAAAAGACGCCAGTGCTATTTGCCCTGTGTATGACAATGCGAGCGCAATAGTGACTCTTCTTACCAGAAATCAACTCTTGCTTGTAGGACCAGAAACTGCATGTGATTCAACTCCATTCAGGTCTGGGAAGCAAATGCTATCTCGCCTTAAAAGAAACACACTCTGCTTTTGAGAAAAGAGCACTGAGTTTCCTATAGGGTCCGCACAGTGAGCTTGCTCACAAAAAAAAGACTGTGCTTCCTATACACACGGGCCATATCTAGTTCAACTCTGCTTAGGAAACTGACAAGAACAGTAGCTCCTCTTCAGTCCAATACTCTGTACTTGCTGGGAACAGACGCGAGTGCTATTTGTGCTGTGTATGGCAAGGGGAGCACAATAGTGACTTTCCTTACCAGAAAACAACTCTTGCTCGTAGGACCAAAAACTTCATGTGATTAAACTCCATTTAGGGGTGGGAAACAAACGCTCGCTCACCTTACAAAAAACACACTCTGCTTTTGAGAAAAGAGCACTCTTCTACTCTACTGTGTTTCCTATGGTGTCCAAACAGTGAGCATTCTCACAACAAAAGAACTGTGCTTCCTAAACACACGGGCCATATCTAGTTCAACTCTGATTAGGAAACTGACAAGAATAGTAGCTCCTCTTCAGTCCAATACACTTTACTTGCTGGGAACAGAATCGAGTGCTATTTGCACTATGAATGGCAATGGGAGTGCAATAATGACTTTCCTTACCAGAAAACAACTCTTGCTTGTACGTCCAGAAGCTGCATGTGATTCAACTCCATTTAGGACTGGGAAACAAACGCTAGCTCGCCTTACAAGAAACACACTCTGCTTTTGAGAAAAGAGCACTCTTCTACTCTACTGTGTTTTCTATAGGGCCAGAAAGTGAGCTTGCTCAAAACAAAAGAACTGTGCTTCCTACACACACGGGCCATATCAGTTCAACTCTGCTTAGGAAACTGACAAGAACAGTAGCTCCTCTTCAGTCCAATACACTGTACTTGATTGGAACAGACGCAAGTGCTATTTGCACTGTGTATGGCAATGGGAGCTCAATAGTGACTCTTCTTACCAAAAAACAACTCTACTCGTAGGACCAGAAACAGGCATGTGATTCAACTTCATTTACGACTGGGAAACAAAAGCTAGCTCGTCTTACAAGAAACACACTCTGCTTTTGAGAAAAGAGTACTCTTCTACTCTACTGTGTTTCCTATGGGGTCCGAACAGTGAGCTTGCTCAGAACAAATGAAGTGTGCTTCCTACAAACACCGGTCATATCTAGTTCAACTCTGCTTAGGAAACTGACAAAAACTGTAGCTCCTCTTCATTCAAATACACTGTACATGCTGGAAACAGATGCGAGTGCTATTTGTACTGTGTATGGCAATGGGAGTGCAATAGTGACTCTTCTTACCAGAAAACAACTCTTGCTCTTAGGACTAGAAACTGCATGTGATTCAACTCCATTTGATTGGGAAACAAACGCCAGCTCGCCTTACAAGAAACACACTCTGCTTTTGAGAATAGGGCACTCATCTACTCTACTGTGTTTCCTATGAGTTCCAAACAGTGAGCTTGCTCAGAACAAAAGAAATGTGCTTCCTACACACGAGTCATATCTAGTTCAACTCTGCTTAGGAAACTGACAAGAACAGTAGCTCCTTTTCAGTCTAATACACTGTACTTGCTGGGAACAGACACGAGTGCTATTTGCACTGTGTACGGGAAATGGAGCACAATAGTGACTCTTCTTACCAGAAAACAACTCTAGCTCATAGGACCAGAAACTGCATGTGTATTTCAACTCCATTTAGGACTGGGAAACAAACGCTAGCTCGCCTTACCAGAAACACACTCTGCTTTTGAGAAAAGTGCACTCTTCTACTCTACTGTGTTTCCTATGGGGTTCAAACAGTGATCTTGCTCAGAACAAAAGAACAGTGCTTAGTACACACACGGGTCATATCTGGTTCATCTCTACTTAGGAAACTGACAAGAACAGTAGCTCCTCTGCAGTCCAATACACTGTACTTGCTGGGAACAGACGCGAGTGCTATTTGTACTGTGTATGGCAATGGGAGCACAATAGTGACTCTTCTTACCAGAAAACAACTCTTGCTTGTAGGACCAAAAACTGCTTTTGATTGAACTCCATTTAGGACTGGGAAACAAACGCTAGCTTGCCTTACAAGAAACACGCTCTGCTTTTGAGAATAGAGCAATCTTCTACTCTACTGTGTTTCCTATAGGGCCAGAACAGTGAGCTATCTCAGAACAAAACAACTGTGCTTCCTACACACACGGGCCATATCTAGTTCAACTCTGCTTAGGAAACTGATGAGGACAGTAGCTCCTGTTCAGTCCAATACACTGTACTTACTGGGAACAGACACAAGTGCTATTTGCACTGTGTACGGCAATGGGAGCACAAAAGTGACTCTTCTTACCAGGAAACAACTCTTGCTCTTAGGACCAGAAACTGCATTTGATTCAATCCAATTATGTCTGGGAAACAAACGCTTGATCGCCTTACAAGAAACACGCTCTGCTTTTGAGAATAGGGCACATATCTACTCTACTGTGTTTCCTATGGGGTTCCAACAGTGAGCTTGCTCAGAACAAAAGAACTGTGCTTCCTACACACACGGGTCATATCCAGTTCAATTCTGCTTAGGAAACTGACAAGAACAGTAGCTCTTCTTCAGTCCAATACACTGTACTTGCTGGGAACAGATGCGAGTGCTATTTGCACTGTGTTTGGCAATGTTAGCGCAATAGTGACTTTCCTTACCAGAAAACAACTCTTGCGCGTAGGACCAAAAACTGCATGTGATTCAACTCCATTTAGGACTGGGAAACAAACGCTAGCTCGCCTTACAAGAAACACACTCTGCTTTTGAGAAAAGAGCACTCTTCTACTCAACTGTGTTTCCTATGGGGTCCGAACAGTTAGCTTGCTCAGAACAAAAGAACTGTGCTTCCTATACACACGGGCCATATCTAGTTCAACTCTGATTAGGAAACTGACAAGAAGAGTAGCTCCTCTTCATTCCAATACACTGTAATTGATTGGAACAGACGCAAGTGTTATTTGTACTGTGTATGGCAATGGGAGCGCAATAGTGACTCTTCTTACCAAAAAATAACTCTACTCGTAGGACCGGAATCTGCATGTGATTCAAACTCATTTAGGACTGGGAAACAAATGCTAGCTCGCCTTACAAGAAACACACTCTGCTTTTGAGAAAAGAGCACTCTTCTTCTCTACTATGTGTCCTATGGGTTCCAAACAGTGAGCTTGCTCAGAACAAAAAAACTGTGCTTCCTACGCACACGGGCCATATCTAGTTCAACTCTGCTTAGGAAACTGACAAGAACAGTATCTCTTCTTCAGTCCAATACACTGTACTTGATTGGAACAGATGCGAGTGCTATTTGCACTGAGTATGGCAATGGGAGCGCAATACTGACACTTCTTACCAGAAAACAACTCTTGCTCTTAGGACCAGAAACTGCATGTGATTCAACTCCATTTTGGACTGGGAAGCAAACGCTAGGTCGCCTTACACTAAACACACTCGGCTTTTGAGAAAAGAGCACTCTTCTACTCTACTGTGTTTCCTACGGGGTCCAAACAGTGAGCTTGCTCAGAACAAAAGAACTGTGCTTCCTCCACACACGGGCCATATCTAGTTCAACTCTGGTTAGGAAACTGACAAGAACAGTAGCTCCTCTTCAGTCCAATACACTGTACTTGCTGGGAACAGACGCAAGTGCTATTTGCACTGTGTATGTCAATGGGAGCGCAATAGTGACTATCCTTACGAGAAAACAACTCTTGCTCGTAGGACCAAAAACTGCATGTGATTCAACTCCATTTAGGACTGGGAATCAAATGCTAGCTCGCCTTACAAGAAACACACTCTGCTTTTGAGAAAAGAGCACTCTTGTACTCTACTCTGTTTCCTATAGGGCCAGTACAGTGAGCTTGCTCAGAACAAAAGAACTGTGCTTCCTACACAAATGGCCACATCTAGTTCAATTCTGCTTAGGAAACTGACAAGAACAGTAGATCCTCTTCAGTCCAATACACTGTACATGCTGGGAACAGATGCGAGTGCTATTTGCACTGTGTTTGGCAATGGGAGCGCAATAGTGACTTTCCTTACCAGAAAACAACTCTTGTGCATAGGACCAAAAACTGCATGTGATTCAACTCCATTTAGGACTGGGAAACAAATGCTATCCTGCCTTACAAGAAACACACTCTGCTTTTGAGAAAAGAGCACTCTTCTACTCTACTGTGTTTCCTATAGGGCCAGAAGAGTGAGCTTGCTCGGAACAAAAGAACAGTGCTTCCTACACACACGGGCCATATCTAGTTCAACTCTGCTTAGGAAACTGATGAGAACAGTGGCTCCTCTTCAGTCCAATACACTGTACTTGCTGGGAACAGATGCGAGTGCAATTTGCACTGTGTACCGCAATGGGAGCACAAGAGTGACTCTTTTACCAGAAAACAACTCTTGCTCTTAGGACGAGTAACTGCATGTGTTTCAACTCCATTTAGGACTGGGAAAAAAACACTAGCTCGACTTACAAGAAACACTCTCTGCTTTAGAGAGTAGAGCACTCTTCTACTCTACTGTATTTCCTATGGGGTCCGAACAGTGAGCTTGCTCAGAACAAAAGAAAAGTACTTCCTGCACACATGGCCATATCTAGTTCAATTCTGCTTAGGAAACTGACAAGAACAGTAGATCCTCTTCAGTGCAATACACTGTACATGCTGGGAGAAGAAGCCAGTGCTATTTGCCCTTTGTATGACAATGAGAGCACAATAGTGACTCTTCTTACCAGAAAACATCTCTTGCTCGTAGGAACAGAAACTGCATGTGATTCAACTCCATTTAGGACTGGGAAACAAACACTAGCTCGCCTTGCAAGAAACACACTCTGCTTTTGAGAAAAGAGCACTCTTCTACTCTACTGTGTTTCCTATAGGGCCAGAACAGTGAGCTTGCTCAGAACAAAAGAACTGTGCTTCCTACACACACGGGCTATATCTAGTTCAACTCTGCATAGGAAACTGACAAGAACAGTAGATCTTCTTCAGTCCAATACACTGTACATGCTGGGAAAAGATGCCAGTGCTATTTGCCCTGTGTATGACAATGCGAGCGCAATAGTGACTCTTCTTACCAGAAAACAACTCTTGCTTGTAGGACCAGAAACTGCATGTGATTCAACTCCATTTAGGTCAGGGAAGCAAATGCTATCTCGCCTTACAAGAAACACACTCTGCTTTTGAGAAAAGAGCACTGAGTTTCCTATTGGGTCTGCACAGTGAGCTTGCTCAGAACAAAAGAGCTGTGCTTCCTATACACACGGGACATATCTAGTTCAACTCTGCTTAGGAAACTGACAAGAACAGTAGCTCCTCTTCAGTCCAATACTCTGTACTTGCTGGGAACAGACGTGAGTGCTATTTGTGCTGTGTATGGCAAGGGGAGCGCAATAGTGACTTTCCTTAACAGAAAACAACTCTTGCTCGTAGGACCAAAAACTGCATGTGATTAAACTCCATTTAGGGGTGGGAAAAAAACGCTAGCTCACCTTACAAGAAACACACTCTGCTTTTGAGAAAAGAGCACTCTTGTACTCTACTGTGTTTCCTATGGGGTCCAAACAGTGAGCTTTCTCAGAACAAAAGAACTGTGCTTCCTAAACACACGGGCCATATCTAGTTCAATTCTGATTAGGAAACTGACAAAAATAGTAGCTCCTCTTCAGTCCAATACACTGTACTTGATTGGAACAGACGCAAGTGCTATTTGCACTGTGTATGGCAATGGGAGCTCAATAGTGACTCTTCTTACCAAAAACAACTCTACTCGTAGGACCAGAAAATGCATGTGATTCAACTTCATTTACGACTGGGAAACAAAAGCTAGCTCGCCTTACAATAAAACACACTCTGCTTTTGAGAAAAGAGTATTCTTCTACTCTACTGTGTTTCCTATGAGGTCCGAACAGTGAGCTTGCTCAGAACAAATGAACTGTGCTTCCTACACACACGGGTCATATCTAGTTCAACTCTCATTAGGAAACTGACAAAAACAGTAGCTCTTCTTCATTCAAATACACTGTACTTGCTGGGAACAGACGCGAGTGCTATTTGCACTGTGTATGGCAAAGGGAGCGCAATAGTGACTCTTCTTACCAGAAAACAACTCTAGCTCATAGGACCAGAAACTGCATGTGTATTTCAACTCCATTTAGGACTGGGAAACGAACGCTAGCTCGCCTTACAAGAAACACACTCTGCTTTTGAGAAAAGTGCACTATTCTACTCTACTGTGTTTCCTATGGGGTTCAACAGTGAGCTTGCTCAGAACAAAAGAACTGTGCTTCCTACACACACGGGTCATATCTAGTTCAACTCTGCTTAGGAAACTGACAAGAACAGTAGCTCCTCTTCAGTCTAATACACTGTACTTGCTGGGAACAGACGCGAGTGCTATTTGCACTGTGTACGGGAAATGGAGCGCAATAGTGACTCTTCTTACCAGAAAACAACTCTAGCTCATAGGACCAGAAACTGCTTGTGTATTTCAACTCCATTTAGGACTGGGAAACAAAAGCTAGCTCGCCTTACAAGAAACACTCTCTGCTTTTGAGAAAAGAGTACTCTTCTACTCTACTGTGTTTCCTATGGTGTCCGAACAGTGAGCTTGCTCAGAACAAATGAACTGTGCTTCCTACACACACGGGTCATATCTAGTTCAAGTCTGCTTAGGAAACTGACAAGTACAGTAGCTCCTCTTCAATCCAATACACTGTACTTGCTGGGAGCAGACGCAAGTGCTATTTGCACTGTGTATGGCAATGGGAGGCCAATAGTGACACTTCTTACCAGAAAACAACTCTTGCTCTTAGGACCAGAAACTGCATGTGATTCAACTCCGTTTTCAACTGGGAAGCAAATGCTAGGTCGCCTTACACTAAACACACTCGGCTTTTGAGAAAAGAGCACTCTTCTACTCTACTGTGTTTCCTATGGGGTCTGAACAGTGAGCTTGCTCAGAACAAAAGAACTGTGCTTCCTACACACACGGGCCATATCTAGTTCAACTCCGCTTTGGAAACTGATGAGAACAGTAGCTCCTCTTCACTCCAATACACTGTACTTACTGGAAACAGACACGAGTGTTATTTGCACTGTGTACAGCAATTGGAGCACAATAGTGACACTTCTTACCAGAAAACACCTCTTGCTCTTAGGACCAGAAACTGCATTTGATTCAATCCACTTAGGACTGGGAAACAAACCCTAGCTTGCCTTACAAGAAACAAGCTCTGCATTTGAGAATAGGGCACACTTCTACTCTACTGTGTTTCCTATGGGGTCCAAACAGTGACCTTGCTCAGAACAAAAGAACTGTGCTTCCTACACACACGGGCCATATCTAGTTCAATTCTGCTTAGGAAACTGACAAGAACAGTAGATACTCTTCAGCCCAATACACTGTACTTGCTGAAAACAGACGCCAGTGGTATTTGCACTGTGTATGACAATGGGAGCCCAATAGTGACTTTTTTTTTTTGTTTTTCAAGACAGGGTTTCTCTGTGTAGCTATGCGCCTTTCCTGGGACTCACTTGGTAGCCCAGGTTGGCCTCGAACTCACAGAGATCCACCTGGCTCTGCCTCCCAAGTGCTGGGATTAAAGGCGTGCGCCACCACCGCCCGGCTCAATAGTGACTTTTATTACCAGAAAAAACTCTTGCTTGTAGGACCAGAAACTGCATGTGATTCAAATTCATTTAGGACTGGGAAGCAAACACTAGCTCGCATATACAAGAAACACACTCGGATTTTGAGAAAAGAGCACTCTTCTACTCTACTGTGTTTCCTATGTGGTCACAACAGTGAGCTTACTCAGAACAAAAGAACTGTGCTTCCTATACACACGGGCCACATCTAGTTCAACTCTGCTTAGGAAACTGACAAGAACAATATCTCCTCTTCAGTCCAATACACTGTACTTGATTGGAACAGACGCAAGTGCTATTTGTACTGTGTATGGCAATAGGAGCACAATAGTGACTCTTCTTACCAAAAAATAACTCTACTCGTAGGACCAGAAACTGCATGTGATTCAAATTCATTTAGGACTGGGAAACAAAAGCTAGCTCGCCTTACAAGAAACACACTCTGCTTTTGAGAAAAGAGCACTCTTCTTCTCTACTATGTGTCCTATGGGTTCCGAACAGTGAGCTTGCTCAGAACAAAAGAACTGTGCTTCATACGCACACGGGCCACATCTAGTTCAACTCTGCTTAGGAAACTGACAAGAACAGTAGCTCCTCTTCAGTCCAATAAACTGTACTTGCTGGGAACAGATGCGAGTGCTATTTGTACTGTGTTTGGAAATGGGAGTGCAATAGTGACACTTCTTACCAGAAAACAACTCTTGCGCGTAGGACCAAAAACTGCATGTGATTCAACTCCATTTAGAACTGGGAAACAAACGCTATCTCGCCTTACAAGAAACACACTCTGCTTTTGAGAAAAGAGTACTCTTCTACTCTACTGTGTTTCCTATAGGGCCAGAACAGTGAGCTTGCTCAGAACAAAAGAACTGTACTTCCTACACACACGGGCCATATCTAGTTCAACTCTGCTTAGGAAACTGACGAGAACAGTAGCATTTCTTCAGTCCAATACACTGTACTTGCTGGGAACAGATGCGAGTGCTATTTGCACGGTGTACGGCAATGGGAGCACAATAGTGACTCTTCTTACCAGAAAACAACTCTTGCTCTTAGTACCAGTAACTGCATGTGATTCAACTCCACTTAGGACTGGGAAACAAACGCTAGCTCGCCTTACAAGAAACACACTCTGCTTTTGAGAAAAGGGCACTCTTCTACTCTACTGTGTTTCCTATGGGGTCTGAACAGTGAGCTTGCTCAGAACAAAAGAACTGAGCTTCCTATACACACGGGCCATATCTAGTTCAACTCTGCTTAGGAAACTGAAAAGAACAGTAGATCCCCTTCAGTCCAATGCACTGTACTTGCTGGGAACAGACGCCAGTGCTATTTGCACTGTGTATGGCATTGGGAGTGCAATAGTGACTCTTTTTACCAGAAAACAACTCTTGCTCCTAAGACCAGAAACTGCATGGGATTCAACTCCATTTATGACTGGGAAACAAACGCTAGCTTGCCTTACAGGAAACACACTCTGCTTTTGAGAAAAGATGACTCTTCTACTCTACTATGTTTCCTACAGGGCCAGAAAAGTGAGCTTGCTCAGAACAAATGAAATGTGCTTCATACACACACGGGCCATATCTAGTTCAACTCTGCTTAGGAACCTGACAAGAACAGTAGATCCTCTTCAGTCCAATACTCTGTACATGCTGGGAACAAATGCCAGTGCTATTTGCCCTGTGTATGACAATGGGAGCACAATAGTGACTCTTCTTACCAAAAAATAACTCTACTCGTAGGACCAGAAACAGCATGTGATTCAAATTCACTTAGGACTGGGAATCAAAAGCTAGCTCGCCTTACAAGAAACACACTCTGCTTTTGAGAAAAGAGCACCCTTCTTCTCTACTCTATTTCCTATGGGGTCCGAACAGTGAGCTTGCTCAGAACAAAAGAAATGTACTTCCTGCACACATGGCCATATCTAGTTCAATTCTGCTTAGGAAACTGACAAGAAGAGTAGATCCTCTTCAGTGCAATACACTGTACATGCTGGGAGAAGAAGCCAGTGCTATTTGCCCTGTGTATGACAATGGGAGCACAGTAGTGACTCTTCTTACCAGAAAACATCTCTTGCTCATAGGAACAGAAACTGCATGTGATTCAACTCCATTTAGAACTTGGAAACAAACACTAGCTGGCCTTACAAGAAACAGACTCTGCTTTTGAGAAAAGAGCACTCTGCTACTCTACTCTGTTTCCTATAGTGCCAGAACAGTGAGCTTGCTCAGAACGAAAGATCTGTGCTTTCTACACACACGCGCTATATCTAGTTCAACTCTGCATAGGAAACTGACAAGAACAGTAGATCCTCTTCAGTCCAATACACTGTACATGCTGGGAAAAGATGCCAGTGCTATTTGCCCTGTGTATGACAATGCGAGTGCAATACTGACTCTTCTTACCAGAAAAAAACTCTTGCTTGTAGGACCAGAAAGTGCATGTGATTCAACTCCATTTAAGTCTGGGAAGCAAACGCTATCTTGCCTTACAAGAAACACACTCTGCTTTTGAGAAAAGAGCACTCTTCTACTCTACTGTGTTTCCTATAGGGCCAGAACAGTGAGCTTGCTCAGAACAAAAGAACTGTGCTTCCTACACACATGGCCGTATCTAGTTCAATTCTGCTTAGGAAACTGACAAGAACAGTAGATCCTCTTCAGTCCAATACACTGTACATGCTGGGAACAGACGCCAGTGCTATTTGCCCTGTGTATGACAATGGGAGGGCAATAGTGACTCTTCTTACCAGAAAACAACTCTTGCTTGTAGGACCAGAACCTGCATGTGATTCAACTCCATTTAGGACTGGGAAACAAATGCCAGCTCGCCTTACAAGAAACACACTCTGCTTTTGAGAAAAGAGCACTTTTCTACTCTACTGTGTTTCCTATGGGGTCCAAACAGTGAGCTTTCTCAGAACAAAAGAACTGTGCTTCCTAAACACACGGGCCATATCTAGTTCAACTCTGCTTAGGAAACTGACAAGAACAGTATATGCTCTTCAGTCCAATACACTGTACTTGATTGGAACAGACGCAAGTGCTATTTGCACTGTGTATGGCAATGGGAGCTCAATAGTGACTCCTCTTACCAAAAAACAACTCTACTGGTAGGACCAGAAACTGCATGTGATTCAACTTCATTTAAGACTGGGAAACAAACGGTAGCTCGCCTTACAAGAAACACACTCTGCTTTTGAGAAAAGAGTACTCTTCTACTCTACTGTGTTTCCTATGGGGTCCTAACAGTGAGCTTGCTCAGAACAAATGAACTGTGCTTCCTACACACACGGGCCATATCTAGTTCAAGTCTGCTTAGGAAACTGACAAGTACAGTAGCTCCTCTTCAATCCAATACACTGTACTTGCTGGGAGCAGATGCAATTGCTATTTGCACTGTGTGTGGCAATGGGAGCGCAATAGTGACACTTCTTACCAGAAAACAACTCTTGCTCTTAGGACCAGAAACTGCATGTGATTCAACTCCATTTAGGACTGGGAAGCAAACACTAGGTCGCCTTACACTAAACACACTCGGCTTTTGAGAAAAGAGCACTCTTCTACTCTACTGTGTTTCCTATAGGGCCAGAACAGTGAGCTTGCTCAGAACAAAAGAACTGTGCTTCCTACACACACGGGCTATATCTAGTTCAACTCTGCGTAGGAAACTGACAAGAACAGTAGATCCTCTTCAGTCCAATACACTGTACATGCTGGGAACAGACCCCAGTGCTATTTGTCCTGTGTATTGCAATGCGAGCGTAATAGTGACTCTTCTTACCAGAAAACAACTCTTGCCTGTAGGACCAGAAACTGCATGTGATTCAACTCCATTTAGGTCTGGGAAGCAAATGCTATCTCGCCTTACAACTAACACACTCTGCTTTTGAGAAAAGAGCACTGAGTTTCCTATGGGGTCCGCACAGTGAGCTTGCTAAGAACAAAAGAACTGTGCTTCCTACACACACGGGCCATATCGAGTTCAACTCTGCGGAGGAAACTGACAAGAACAGTAGATCTTCTTCAGTCCAATACACTGTACAGGCTGGGAACAGACGCCAGTGCTATTTGCCCTGTGTATGACAATGCGAGCGCAATAGTGACTCTTCTTACCAGAAAACAACTCTTGCTCGTAGGACCAGAAACTGCATGTGATTCAACTCCATTTAGGTCTGGAAAGCAAACGCTATCTTGCCTTACAAGAAACACACTCTGCTTTTGAGAAAAGATCACTCTTCTACTCTACTGTGTTTCCTATAGGGCCAGAACAGTGAGCTTGCTCAGAACAAAAGAACTGTGCTTCCTACACACATGGCCGTATCTAGTTCAATTCTGCTTAGGAAACTGACAAGAACAGTAGATCCTCTTCAGTCCAATACACTGTACATCCTGGGAACAGACGCCAGTGATATTTGCCCTGAGTATGACAATGGGAGTGCAATAGTGACTCTTCTTACCAAAAAACAACTCTACTCGTAGGAACAGAAACTGCATGTGATTCAACTTCATTTACGACTGGGAAACAAAAGCTAGCTCGCCTTTCAAGAAACACACTCTGCTTTTGAGAAAAGAGTACTCTTCCATTCTACTGTGTTTCCTATGGGTCCGAACAGTGAGCTTGCTCAGAACAAATGAACTGTGCTTCCTACACACACGGGCCATATCTAGCTCAAGTCTGCTTAGGAAACCTACAAGAACAGTAGCTCCTCTTCAATCAAATACATTGTACTTGCTGAGAGCAGAGGCGAGTGCTATTTGCACTGTGTGTGGCAATGGGAGCACAATAGTGACTCTTCTTACCAGAAAACAACTCTTACTCTTAGGACCAGAAACTGCATGTGGTTCAACTCAATTTAGATCTGGGAAACAAAGGCTAGCTCGCCTTACAAGAAACACACTCTGCTTTTGAGAAAAGAGCACTCTTCTACTCTATTGTGTTTTCTATGGGGTCCGAACAGTGAGCTAGCTGAGAACAAAGAACAGTGCTTCCTACACACACGGGCCATATCTAGTTCAACTCTGCTTAGGAAACTGACAAGAACAGTAGCTCCTCTTCATTTCAATACACTGTACTTGCTGGGAACAGATGCGAGGGCTATTTGCATTGTGTATGGCAAAGGAAGCTCAATTGTGACTCTTCTAACCAGAAAACAACTCTTGCTCGTAGGACCAGAAACTGCATGTGTATTTCAACTCTATTTAGGACTGGGAAACAAACAGTAGCTCGCCTTACAAAAAACACACTCTGCTTTTGAGAAAAGAGCACTCTTCTCTCTACTGTGTTTCCTATGGGGTTCAAACAGTGAGCTTGCTCAGAACAAAAGAACTGTGCTTCCATCACACACGGGCCTTATCTAGTTCAACTCTGCTTTGGAAACTGACAGGAACAGTAGCTCCTCTTCAGACCAATACACTGTACTTGCTGGAAACAGACGCGAGTGTTATTTGTACTATGTATGGCAATGGGAGCGCAATAGTGACTCTTCTTACCAGAAAATAACTCTTGCTCGTAGGAACAGAAACTGCATGTGATTTAACTCCATTTAGGACTGGGAAACAAACGCTAGCTCGCCTTACAAGAAACACACTCTGCTTTTGAGAAAAATGCACTCTTCTAATCTACTGTGTTTCCTATGGGGTTCGAAATGTGAGCTTGCTCAGAACAAAAGAACTGTGCTTCCTACACACACGGGCCATATCTAGTTAAACTCTGCTTAGGAAACTGACAAGAACAGTAGATCCTCTTCAGTCCAATACGCTGTACAACCTGGGTACAGACGCCAGTGCTATTTGCACTGTGTATGGCAATGGGAGCGCAATAGTGACTCTTTTAACCAGAAAACAACTCTTGCTCGTAGGACCAGAATCTGGATGTGATTCAACTCCACTTAGGATTGGGAGAAAAACGCTAGCTCGCCTTACAAGAAACACACTCTGCTTTTGAGAAAAGAGCACTCTTCTACTCTACTGTGTTTCCAATGGGGTCCAAACAGTGAGCTTTCTCAGAACAAAAGAACTGTGCTTCCTACACACACGGGCCATATCTAGTTCAATTTTCCTTAGGAAACAGACAAGAACAGTAGCTCCTCTTCAGTCCAATACACTGTACTTGCTGGGAACAGATGCGAGTGCTATTTGCACTGTGTATGGCAATGGGAGCGCAATAGTGACTTTCCTTACAAGAAAACAACTCTTGCTCGTAGGAACGGAAACTGCATGTGATTCATCTCCATTTAGGACTGGGAAACAAACACTAGCTCGCCTTACAAGAAACACACTCTGCTTTTGAGGAAAGACAACTCTTCTAATCTACTGTGTTTCCTATAGGGCCAGAACAGTGAGCTTGCTGAGTACAAAAGAACTGTGCTTCCTACACACATGGGCCATATCTAGTTCAACTCTGCTTAGGAAACTGACAAGAACAGTAGCTCCTCTTCAGTCCAATACACTGTACTTGCTGGGAACATACACGAGGGCTATTTGCACTGTGTATGGCAAAGGGAGTGCAATAGTGACTCTTCTTACCAGAAAAAACTCTTGCTCGTAGGACCAGGAACTGCATGTGTATTTCAACTCCATTTAGGACTGGGAAACAAACGCTAGCTCGCCTTACAAGAAACACACTCTGCCTTTGAGAAAAATGCACTCTTCTACTCGACGGTGTTTCCTATGGAGTTCGAAACGTGAGCTTGCTCAGAACAAAAGAACTGTGCTTCCTACACATACGGGCCATATCTTGTTCAATTCTGCTTAGGAAACTGACAAGAACAGTAGAACCTCTTCAATCCAATGGACTGTACATGCTGGGAACAGACGCCAGTGGTGTTTGCCCTGTGTGTGACAATGGGAGCACAATAGTGACTCTTCTTACCAGAAAACAACTCTTGCTTGTAGGACCAGAAACTGCATGTGATTCAACACCATTTAGGACTGGGAAACAAACCCTAGCTCGCCTTACAAGAAACACACTCTGCTTTTGAGAAAAGAGCACTCTTCTACTTTACTGTGTTTCCTATGGGTTCCGAACAGTGAGCTTGCTCAGAACAAATGAACTGTGCTTCCTATACACACGGGCATATCTAGTTCAACTCTGCTTAGGAAACTGACAAGAACAGTAGATCCTATTAAGTCCAATACGCTGTACATGCTGGGTACAGTCGCCAGTGCTATTTGCACTGTGTATGGCAATGGGAGCGCAATAGTGACTCTTCTTACCAGAAAACAACTCTTGCTCGTAGGACCAGAAACTGCATGTGATTCAACTCCATTTAGGACTGGGAAACAAACGCTAGCTCGCCTCACAAGAAACACACTCTGCTTTCGAGAAAAGAGCACTCTTCTACTCTACTTTGTTTCCTATGGTGTCCAAACAGTGAGCTTGCTCACAACAAAGAAACTGTGCTTCCTACAAACACGGGCCATATCTAGTTCAATTCTGCTTAGGAAACTGACAAGAACAGTATCTCCTCTTCAGTCCAATACACTGTACTTGCTGGGAACAGACGTGAGTGCTATTTGCACTGTGTATGGCAATGGGAGAGCAATAGTGACTTTCCTTACCAGAAAACAACTCTTGCTCGTAGGAACGGAAACTGCATGTGATTCAGCTCCATTTATAACTGGGAAACAAACGCTAGCTCGCCTTACAAGAAACCCACTTTGCTTTTGATTAAAGAGCACACTTGTACTCTACTGTGTTTCCTATAGGGCCAGAACATTGAGCTGGTGAGTACAAAAGAACTGTGCTTCGTACACACATGGGCCATATATAGTTCAACTCTGCTTAGGAACCTGACAAGAACAGTAGATCCTCTTCAGTACAATACACTGTACATGCTGGGTACAGACGCCAGTGCTATTTGCACTGTGTATGGCAATTGGAGTGCAATAGTGACTCTTTTTACCAGAAAACAACTCTTGCTTGTAGGACCAGAAACTGCATGTGATTCAACTCTATTTAGGACTGGGAAACAAACGCTAGCTCGCCTTACAAGAAACACACTCTGCTTTTGAGAAAAGAGCACTCTTCTACTCTACTGTGTTTCCTATGGGGTCCAAACAGTGACCTTGCTCAGAACAAAAGAACCGTGCTTCCTACACACACGGGCCATATCTAGTTCAATTCTGCTTAGGAAACTGACAAGAACAGTAGCTCCTCTTCAGTCCAATACACTGTACTTGCTGGGAACAGACGCGAGTGCTATTTGCACTGTGTATGGCAAAGGGAGCACAATAGTGACTTTCCTTACCAGAAAACAACTCTTGCTTGTAGGAATGGAAACTGCATGTCATTCAACTCCATTTTGGACTGCGAAACAAACGCTAGCTCGCCTTACAATAAACACACTCTGCCTTTGAAAAAAATGCACTCTTCTACTGTACTGTTTTTCCTATGGGGTTCGAAATGTGAGCTTGCTCAGAACAAAAGAACTGTGCTTCCTACACACACGGACCATATCTTGTTCAATTCTGCTTAGGAAACTCACAAGAACAGTAGAAACTCTTCAGTCCAATAGACTGTACATGCTGGGAACAGACACGAGAGCTATTTGAACTGTGTATGGCAAAGGGAGCACAATAGTGCCTTTCCTTTCCAGAAAACAACTCTTGCTCGTAGGACAGAAACTGCACGTGATTCAATTCCATTTAGGACTGGGAAACAAACGCTAGCTCGCCTTACAAGAAACACACTCTGCTTTTGAGAAAAGAGCACTCTTCTACTCTACTGTGTTTCCTATGGGATCCGAAAAGTGAGCTTGCTCAGAACAAAAGAACTGTGCTTCACACACAGGGGACATATCTACTTCAACTCTGCTGAGGAAACTGACAAGAACAGTAGCTCCTCTTCTGTCCAATACACTGTACTTGCTGGGAACAGACGCGAGTGTTATTTGCACTGTGTATGGCAATGGTAGCACAATAGTGACTCTTCTTACCAGAAAAAAACTCTTGCTCGTAGGACCAGAAACTGCATGTGATTCAACTCCATTTTGGACTGGGAACCAAACGCTAGCTCGCCTTACAAGAAACACACTCTGCTTTTGAGAAAAGAGCACTCTTCTACTTTTCTGTGTTTCCTATACGGCCACAAGAGTGAGCTTGCTCAGAACAAAAGAACTGTGCTTTCTACACACACGGGCCATATCTAGTTCAACTCTGCTTAGGAAACTGACAAGAACAGTAGCTCCTCTTCAGTCTAATACACTGTACTTGCTGGGAACAGACGGGAGTGCTATTTGCCCTGTGTATGGCAATGGGAGCGCAATAGTGACTCTTCTTACCAGAAAACAACTCTTGCTCGTAGGACCAAAAACTGCATGTTATTCAACTCCATTTAGGACTTGGAAACAAACGCTAGCTCGCCTTAGAAGAAACACACTCTGCTTTTGAGAAAAGAGCACTCTTCTACTCTATTGTGTTTCCTATAGGGCCAGAACAATGAGCTTGCTCAGAACAAAAGAACTTTGCTTCCTACACACATGGGCCATACCTAGTTCAACTCTGCTTAGGGAACTGACAAGAACAGTAGCTCCTCTTCAGTCCAATACACTGTACTTGCTGGGAACAGACGCGAGTGTAATTTGAACTGTGTATGGCAAAGGGAGCACAATAGTGACTTTCCTTTCCAGAAAACATCTCTTGCTCGTAGGACAGAAACTGCATGTGATTCAACTCCATTTAGGACTGGGAAACAAATGCTAGCTCGCCTTACACGAAACACACTCTGCTTTTGAGAAAAGAGGACTCTTCTACTCCACTGTGTTTTCTATAGGCCAGAAGAGTGAGCTTGCTCAGAACCAAAGAACTGTGCTTCCTACACACACAGGCCATATCTATTTCAACTCTGCTTAGGAAACTGAGAAGAAAAGTAGCTCCTCTTCAGTTCAATACACTGTACTTGCTGGGAACAGACGCGAGTGCTATTTGCCCTGTGTATGTCAATGGGAGCGCAATAGTGACTCTTCTTACCAGAAAACAATTCTTGCTCGTAGGACCAGAAACTGCATGTGATTCAAGTCCATTTAGGACTGGGAAACAAATGCTAGCTCGCCTTACAAGAAACATACTCTGCTTTTGAGAAAAGAGCACTCTTCTATTCTACTGTGTTTCCTATGTGGTCCGAACAGTGAGCTTGCTCACAACAAAAGACCTGTGCTTCCTACACACACGGGCCATATCTAGTTCCACTCTGCTTAGGAAACTGACAAGAACAGTAGCTCCTCTACAGTCCAATACACTGTACTTGCTGGGAACAGACGCGAGTGTTATTTGAACAGTGTATGGCAAAGAGAGCACAATAGTGACTTTCCTTACCAGAAAACATCCATTGCTCTTAGGACCAAAAACTGCATGTGATTCAACTCCATTTTGGACTGGGAAACAAACGCTAGCTCTCCTTACAAGAAACACGCTCTGCTTTTGAGAAAAGAGCATTCTTCTACTCTACTGTGTTTCCTATAGGGCCAGAACAGTGAGCTTGCTCAGAACAAAAGAACTGTGCTTCCTACACACACGGGCTATATCTAGTTCAACTCTGCTTAGGAAACTCACAAGAAGAGTAGCTCCTCTTCAGTCCAATACACTGTACTTGTTGGGAGCAGACACGAGTGCTATTTGCACTGTGTGTGGCTTTGGGAGCGCAATAGTGACTCTTCTTACCAGAAAACAACTCTTGCTCGTAGGACCAGAAACTGCATGTGATTGAATTCCATTTAGGCCTGGGAAACAAACGCTAGCTCTCCTTACAAGAAACACACTCTGCTTTTGATTAAAGAGCATTCTTCTACTCTACTGTGTTTCCTATAGAGCCAGAACAGTAAGCTTGCTGAGAACAAAAGATTTGTGCTTCACACACACGGGCCATATCTAGTTCAACTCTGCTTAGGAAACTGACAAGAACAGTAGATCCTCTTCTGTCCAATACACTGTACTTGCTGGGAACAGACGCGAGTGCTATTTGCACTGTGTATGGCAATGGGAGCGCAATAGTGACTCCTCTTACCAGAAAACAACTCTTGCTCGTAGGGCCAGAAACTGCATGTGATTCAACTCCATTTAGGACTGGGAAACAAACGCTAGCTCGCCTTACAAGAAACACACTCTGCTTTTGATAAAAGAGCACTCTTCTACTCTACTCTGTTTCCTATGGTGTCCAAACAGTGAGCTTGCTAAGTACAAAGAAACTGTGCTTCCTACAAACACGCGGCCATATCTAGTTCAATTCTGCTTAGGAAACTGACAAGAACAGTATCTCCTCTTCAGTCCAATACACTGTACTTGCTGGGAACAGACGCGAGTGCTATTTACACTGTGTATGGCAATGGGAGCGCAATAGTGACTTTCCTTACCAGAAAACAACTCTTGCTCGTAGGAACGGAAACTGCATGTGATTCAAATCCATTTATAACTGGGAAACAAATGCTAGCTCGCCTTACAAGAAACACACTTTGCTTTTGATTAAAGAGCACTCTTCTACTCTACTGTGTTTCCTATAGGGCCAGAACAGTGAGCTTGCTGAGCACAAAAGAACTGTGCTTCCTACACACATGGGCCATATCTAGTTCAACTCTGCTTAGGAACCTGACAAGAACAGTAGATCCTCTTCAGTCCAATACACTGCACATGCTGGGAACAGAGGCCAGTGCTATTTGCCCTGAGTATGACAATGGGAGCACAATAGTGACTCTTATTAAAAGAAAAACTCTATCTCGTAGGACCAGAAACTGCATGTGATTCAACTCCATTTGGACTACGAAACAAACGCTAGCTCGCCTTACAAGAAACACACTATGCTTTTGAGAAAAGAGCACTATTCTACTCTACTGTGTTTCCTATAGGGCCAGAACAGTGAGCTTGCTCAGAACAAAAGAACTGTGCTTCCTACACACGGGCCATATCTAGTTCAATTCTGCTTAGGAAACTGACAAGAACAGTAGATCCTCTTCAGTCCAATACACTGTACATGCTGGGTACAGACGCGAGTGCTTTTTGCACTGTGTATGGCAATGGGAGCGCAATAGTGACTATTCTTACCAGAAAACAACTCTTGCTCGTAGGACCAGAAACTGCATGTGATTCAACTCCATTTAGGACTGGGAAACAAACGCTAGCTCGCCTTACAGGAAACCCACTCTGCTTTTGAGAAAAGAGCACTCTTCTACTCTACTGTGTTTCCTATGGGGTCCAAACAGTGAGCTTGCTCAGAACAAAAGAACTGTGCTTCCTACACACATGGGCCATATCTAGTTCAATTCTGCTTAGGAAACTGACAAGAACAGTATCTCCTCTTCAGTCCAATACACTGTTCTTGCTGGGAACAGACGCGAGTGCTATTTGCACTGTGTATGGCAATGGGAGCGCAATAGTGACTTTCCTTACCAGAAAACAACTCTTGCTCATAGGAACAGAAACTGCATGTGATTCAACTCCATTTAAGACTGGGAAACAAATGCTAGGTCGCCTTACAAAAAACACAGTCTGCTTTTGAGGAAAGAGCACTCTTCTACTCTACTGTGTTTCCTACGGGGCCAGAACAGTGAGCTTGCTGAGTACAAAAGAACTGTGCTTCCTACACACATGGGCCATATCTAGTTCAACTCTCCTTAGGAAACTGACAAGAACAGTAGCTCCTCTTCAGTCCAATACACTGCACTTGCTGGGAACAGACGCGAGGGCTATATGCACTGTGTATGGCAAAGGGAGCGCAATAGTGACTCTTCTTACCAGAAAACAACTCTTGCTGGTAGGACCAGAAACTTCATGTGTATTTCAACTCCATTTAGGACTGGGAAAGAAATGCTAGCTCGCCTTACAAGAAACA
Source organism: Peromyscus eremicus (assembly GCF_949786415.1). Taxonomy (NCBI): domain Eukaryota; kingdom Metazoa; phylum Chordata; class Mammalia; order Rodentia; family Cricetidae; genus Peromyscus; species Peromyscus eremicus. Next base: position 36,903 of record NW_026736330.1, on the reverse strand, counting down.
CACTCGGCCTTTGAGAAAAATGCACTCTTCTACTCTACTGTGTTTCCTATGGGGTCTGAACTGTGAGCTTGTTCAGAACAAAAGAACTGTGCTTCTTCCACGCACGGGCCATATCTAGTTCAACTCTGCTTAGGAAACTGAAAAGAACAGTAGATCCTCTTCAGTCCAATACACTGTACATGCTGGGTACAGAAGACAGTGCTATTTGCACTGTGTATGGCAATGGGAGCGCAATAGTGACTCTTCTTACCAGAAAGCAACTCTTGCTTGTCATACCAGAAACTGCATGTGATTCAACTCCATTTAGGACTGGGAAACAAACGCTAGCTCGCCTTACAAGAAACACACTCTGCTTTTGAGAAAAGAGCACTCTTCTACTCTACTGTGTTTCCTATAGGGCCAGAAGAGTGAGCTTGCTGAGTACAAAAGAACTGTGCTTCCTACACACATGGGCCATATCTAGTTCAACTCTGCTTAGGAACCTGACAAGAACAGTAGATCCTCTTCAGTCCAATACACTGTACATGCTGGGAAGAGAGGCCAGTGCTATTTGCCCTGAGTATGACAATGGGAGCACAATAGTGACTCTTATTACCAGAAAACAACTCTTGCTCGTAGGACCAGAAACTGCATGTGATTCAACTCCATTTAGGACTGGGAAACAAACGCTAGCTCGCCTTACAAGAAACACACTCTGCTTTTGAGAAAAGAGCACTCTTCTACTTTTCTGTGTTTCCTATACGGCCACAAGAGTGAGCTTGCTCAGAACAAAAGAACTGTGCTTTCTACACACACGGGCCATATCTAGTTCAACTCTGCTTAGGAAACTGACAAGAACAGTAGCTCCTCTTCAGTCTAATACACTGTACTTGCTGGGAACAGACGGGAGTGCTATTTGCCCTGTGTATGGCAATGGGAGCGCAATAGTGACTCTTCTTACCAGAAAACAACTCTTGCTCGTAGGACCAAAAACTGCATGTTATTCAACTCCATTTAGGACTTGGAAACAAACGCTAGCTCGCCTTAGAAGAAACACACTCTGCTTTTGAGAAAAGAGCACTCTTCTACTCTACTGTGTTTCCAATGGGGTCCAAACAGTGAGCTTGCTCAGAACAAAAGAGCTGTGCTTCCTATACACACGGGCCATATCTAGTTCAATTCTGCTTAGGAAACTGACAAGAACAGTAGCTTTTCTTCAGTCCAATACACTGTACTTGCTGGGAACAGACGCGAGTGCTATTTGCACTGTGTATGGCAAAGGGAGCGCAATAGTGACTTTCCTTACCTGAAAACAACTCTTGCTTGTAGGAACGGAAACTGTATGTGATTCAACTCCATTTAGGACTGCGAAACAAATGCTAGCTCGCCTTACAAGAAACACACTCTGCCTTTGAAAAAAATGCACTCTTCTATTCTACTGTTTTTCCTATGGGGTTCGAAATGTGAGCTTGCTCAGAACAAAAGAACTGTGCTTCCTACACACACGGGCCATATCTTGTTCAATTCTGCTTAGGAAACTGCCAAGAACAGTAGAAACTCTTCAGTCCAATAGACTGTACATGCTGGGAACAGACGCGAGAGCTATTTGAACTGTGTATGGCAAAGGGGGCACAATAGTGACTTTCCTTTCCAGAAAACAACTCTTGCTCATAGGACAGAAACTGCCCATGATTCAACTCCATTTAGGACTGGGACACAAACGCTAGCTCGCCTTACAAGAAACACACTCTGCTTTTGAGAAAAGAGCACTCTTCTACTCTACTGTGTTTCCTATAGGGCAAGAACAGTGAGCTTGCTCAGAACAAAAGAACTGTGCTTCCTACACACACGTGGTATATCTAGTTCAACTCTGCTTAGGAAACTGACAAGAACAGAGGATCCTCTTCAGTCCAATACACTGTACTTGCTGGGAGCAGACGCGAGTGCTATTTGCAGTGTGTATGGCAATGGGAGCGCAATAGTGACTCTTCTTACCAGAAAACAACACTTGCTCGTAGGAGCATAAACTGCATGGGATTCAACTCCGTTTCTGACTGGGAAACAAACACTAGCTAGCCTTACAAGAAACACACTCTGCTTTTGAGAAAAGAGCACTCTTCTACTCTACTGTGTTTCCTATGGGATCCGAAAAGTGAGCTTGCTCAGAACAAAAGAACTGTGCTTCCTACACACACGGGCCATATCTAGTTCAACTCTGCTTAGGTAACTGACAAGAACAGTAGATCCTCTTCAGTGCAATACACTGTACATGCTGGGAACAGACACGAGTCCTATTTGCACTGTGTATGGCAATGGGAGCAAAATAGTGACTCCTCTTACCAGAAAACAACTCTTGCTCGTAGGACCAGAAACTCATGAGATTCAAATCTGTTTCTGACTGGGAAACAAACACTAGCTAGCCTTACAAGAAACACACTCTGCTTTTGAGAAAAGAGCACTCTTCTATTCTACTGTGTTTCCTATGGGGTCTGTACAGTGAGCTTGCTCAGAACAAAAGAACTGTGCTTCCTACACACGGGCCATATCTAGTTCAACTCTGCTTAGGTAACTGACAAGAACAGTAGATCCTCTTCAGTGCAATACACTGTACATGCTGGGACAGATGCGAGAGTTATTTACCCTGTGTATGGTAATGGGAGCTCTATAGTGACTCTTCTTACCAGAAAACAACTCTTTCTTGTAGGTCCAGAAACTGCATGTGATTCAACTCCATTTAGGACTTGGAAACAAATGCTCGTTCGCCTTAGAAGAAACACACTCTGCTTTGGAGAAAAGAGCACACTTCTACTCTACTGTGTTTCCTATAGGGCCAGAACAGTGAGCTTGCTCAGAACAAAAGAACTGTGCTTCCTACACACACGGGCCATATCTTGTTCAACTCTGCTTAGGAAACTGACAAGAACAGTAGCTCCTCTTCAGTCCAATACACTGCACTTGCTGGGAACAGACGCGAGTGCTATTTGCACTGTGTATGGCAAAGGGAGCACAATAGTGACTTTCCTTTCCAGAAAACAACTCTTGCTCGTAGGACTAGAAACTGCATGTGATTCAACTCCATTTAGGACTGGGAAACATACGCAAGCTCGCCTTACAAAAAACACACTCTGCTTTTGAGAAAAGAGCACTCTTCTACTCTACTGTGTTTCCTATAGGCCAGAAGAGTGAGCTAGCTCAGAACAAAAGAACTGTGCTTCCTACACACACGGGCCATATCTCGTTCAACTCTGCTTAGGAAACTGACAAGAAGAGTAGATCCTCTTCAGTCCAATACACTTTACATGCTGGGAACAGACGCCAGTGCTATTTGCCCTGTGTATGACAATGAGAGCGCAATAGTGACTCTTCTTACCATAAAACAACTCTAGCTCATAGGACCAGAAACTGCATGTGATTGAACTCAATTTAGGACTGGGAAACAAACGCTAGCTCGCCTTACAAGAAACACATTCTGCTTTTGCAAAAGAGCACTCTTCTACTCTCCTGTGTTTCTTATAGGGCCAGAAGAGTGAGCTTGCTCAGAACAAAAGAAGTGTACTTCCTGCACACACGGGCCATATCTAGTTCAACTTTGCTTAGGAAACTGACAAGAACAGTAGATCGTCTTCAGTCCAATACACTGTATATCCTGGGAACAGATGCGAGTGCTATTTGCCCTGTGTATGACAAAGGGAGCGCAATAGTGACTCTTCTTACTAGAAAACTACTCTTGCTCGTAGGACCAGAAACTGCATGTGATTCAACTCCATTTAGGACTGGGAAACAAAAGCTTGCTCGCCTTACAAGAAACACACTCTGCTTTTGAGAAAAGAGCACTCTTCTACTCTACATTGTTTCCTATAGTGCCAAAACAGTGAGCTTGCTCAGAACAAAAGAATTGTGCTTCCTACACACACGGGCCATATCTAGTTCAACTCTGCTTAGGAAACTGACAAGAACAGTAGATCCTCTTCAGTCCAATACACTGTACATGCTGGGAACAGACGCCAGTGCTATTTGCCCTGTGTATGACAATGGGAGCGCAATAGTGACTGTTCTTACCAGAAAACAACTCTTGCTCCTAAGATCAGAAACTACATGTGATTCAACTCGATTTATGACTGGGAAACAAATGCTAGCTGGCCTTACAAGAAATACACTCTGCTTTTGAGAAAAGAGCACTCTTCTACTCTACGGTGTTTCCTATGGGGTCCGAACTGTGAGCTTGCTCAGAACAAAAGAACTGTGCTTCCTACACACACGGGCCATATCTAGTTCAACTCTGCTTAGGAAACTGACAAGAACAGTAGCTCCTCTTCTGTCCAATACACTGTACTTGCAAAGAACAGTAGCGAGTGTTGTTTGCACTGTGCATGGCAATAGGACCGCAATAGTGACCCTTTTTACCAGAAAACAACTCTTGCTCATAGAACAAGAAACTGCATGTAATTCAACTCCATTTAGGACTGGGAAACAAACACTAGCTCGCCTTACAAGAAACACACTCTGCTTCTGAGAAAAGAGCACTCTTCTACTCTTCTGTGTTGTCTATAGGTCCAGAACAGTGAGCTTGCTCAGAACAAAAGAACTGTGCTTCCTACACACACGGCCATATCTAGTTCAATTTTACTTAGGAAACTGACAAGAACAGTAGCTCCTCTTCAATCCAATACACTGTACTTGCTGGGAACAGACGTGACTGCTATTTGCACTGTTTATGGCAAAGGGAGCACAATAGTGACTTTCCTTACCAGAAAACATCCCTTGCTCGTAGGACCAGAAACTGCATGTGATTCAACTCCATTTTGGACTGGGAAACAAACGCTAGCTCGCCTTACAAGAAACACACTCTGCTTTTGAGAAAAGAGCACTCTTCTATTCTACTGTGTTTCCTATGGGGTCCGAACAGTGAGCTTGCTCAGAACAAAAGAACTGTGATTACTACACACACGGGCCATATCTTGACCCGTCCCGCCTGCCACGTTATTTGATGAGACCCGAGGAGGCACCTCCTGAAAGATCAATGGGGGTGAGAGAGAAAGGAGACCAGGCGCGTAAAGGAAGACAAAGTCAGTCTGAGTTGCGTCAAGGTCTCGTTTATTGCAAGGGGAATCAGGCTTATATATGCTAGGAGCTAGGAGAAGTAGATACGTGTATGGAAAGTCACTAGGAGGAAGTTAGGGTAAGGTAGGGTTCAGGAAAACGTCTCTTTGTTCCAGGGCCTGATCAACGGACCATACAGCAAACCATTATGTTTCAGGGAGTAGATCAAAAGGTTCATATCGTGGTCTTGTTGAAAAATGGTTGCTATTGAAACTGTTAACGGAAGATTGGGTACACAGCTTTTTCCCATGAGAATCAGTTAGGCTACTTGGCTCCTGACAATTCCCCCTTCTTTCTATAAAATGGCCAAAGCAGGCTTTGGTCAAAAATCGAGAGGGCCCCTGTCTTAGGCTATATGGGGTGCAGTCCTGTCTGGCAACGTTCCATGTTGAGCCGGTGTCTGGCGACCTCTGTACGTTGTGCTCCCAGCACAGGCCCCATACTATTCCCGTCATTGAGTAATCTCTAGCTTTTAATTATAGGGGTTTTTAGGTTCATAGGCCACTGAACCTGAGCCTTTCACCTGTTTCAATAGTTTCCTCTTGTCTGATGGTAATGTACTGAAACAGTTTTTGATAGGGCCGAATTGATCTGATTTTTGATGAATTGTGTTAGTCGTTGAAAAGCCCAAGGACCAAAGGTGAGGAGGAGAAAGAAAATGATCAAGGGGGCCAGGAGGGTGGGGATCAGAGTAGAAAGCCAAGGGGACCCCTTTAGCCAGCCCTCAAACCAATTGTTTTGATTTTCAAAATCACGTTTTCTTTGTGCTAATCTTTCTCTTAGTTTCTCCATTGATTCTCTAACTACCCCAGTGTGATCAGCATAAAAGCAGCATTCTTCCTTCAAGGCTGCACATAAACCTCCCTCCTTTAAAAATAGTAAATCCAGACCTCTTCTATTTTGTAACACAACCTCAGAGAGCGAGGTTAAAGACTTCTCCAGGGCAGAAATGGATCTTTCTATGGCCTCTAGGTCAGTAGTCATAGCCATTTGTAACTGCATAAGGTGGTTGCTCTGCACGAGGGCAGCAGTTCCTGTACCAACTCCTGCAGCAATGCCTCCAATACCTAACAATAGGGCAATAGTCATAGACACAGGTTCTCGAGTGTATCTGCCTCTCTGCTCAAAGAATTCCATCACTGAGCTTTCTTGATGATAAGTGACACGAGGCCATAATTGGACCATCACACAAAATTCATGGGAATTATCAAATATCTGAGCAGATATGCAAGGGGTCAATCCTTGTTACAGGCCCAGTAGGACCCATTGGGTGCTTCAAGATAATAGCTTCCCTTATAGGGTGTCAGAGTTTGTTTACAGAGGTGACTATGGGTTGATGGAATCTTGCCCAAACAAGAACCTTGTCCTGAGACTTCAGGGAGTGTTAGTTTATGTGGCTTAGTCTGACACCTATTGCTCGGGGAAGTAAGGTTATTGGCAGTAGACTGAAAGGCGATTCCTTCATAATAAGGGGGACTGGAGGTAAGGCAGAGCCAGCAACCCAAGGTTCTGCTTGGATTTGTGGCATTTAGGGCCAGACAAGCTCCCTGGACCAAATTAAACAATCTATCTCCTGTTCCTCCAAAAGGAGTAAGGAGAGTGCCATTACTGGAGTCTAGGATGGTAGTCACGGTTCTTGTATGGTAGGGAAAGGGACGAGGATGAGGTGAGGGGGAAGGAGGTGATGGCACCTTTTCATGATTGAAGGGAACTTTTTGGTCAGAGAGAACTACATTGGGTCCTACCGACTTTGGGTACAGGTTTTCTATTGTTAGCAAGATCTTGAAAATGACTCCTTTATCTGTACCATCAAGATACCAGAGGAGTCCCCATGTTTTTCCTGAGGGCCATTCTCGATTCGCCCTACCCTGAGGGGTGAAGGTTATGTTTAAAGGTAATGATAGCCCTGGATTATAGGCTGTCCCAGTATAGGGGCTAAAGCAAAAATGTCTATTCGTGCTAGGCTTACTGTATCCCCTTGTAACTGAAATAAGGTCCCAAGATGAAGTTGGTTTCCAGTAAGCTGCCCCTGTAGTTTCACAACCCCATCGAGCACAAAAGAAGGTCTCGAATCCCCCACATCTAGCAGCCGTGGCTCGGCTTCTACCATCCTTAGGGCAGACATAAAAGTCAGATTGTGCTAACCTACAACGAGCTGTAGGACTAACACAGCCTGGGGCAGTCATCACAGCAGGGTCATTATCATGGAATGTCCCACAAGGGCTTGTCCAAGTAGTTTTAGGACTATGAGGAAATTGATTGCAGTTTGGAATCGTTTGAACCCCTGTACCATTTAACTGGTGTTGGCCAATAGTAGGTATATCCCAAGAATCCAATCCTGCAGCCAGCTGACAGAAGTCAGGAGTGAGTGATGGCCACCAGGAATAGGGAGCATGGTTTGCAGTAACCTTCCAGACCTCCTCCCCTGTTACTGTGAAAATTCACCAGGTAAGCTTTTTAATAGCATGGGGGCTTTCCTTGGAGATGCAGGAGAGGGGAAGGGGAAAAAGTAGTAAGCAAACGATGAAACAGGGGTTTGGTCTTCCAAGGCTCGCGACGAACAGGTCCTGCCATTGAGATGTCCGTGGCTCCCTTTATTTTCCAAGCTGGAGGCATTTCTGAAAGAAAAAGAGAGAATTTTGTCTCAGGGTTGTGTCCTGGACATAACAGTTATTTTTTCCTTAATCTAGGGAGGCAATCTGTGTAGAGTAAGGCTTAATCAGTCTTTCTGGTAGCCAATGAGCCCCATTTTCCTTGGAGTCATAAATACATGCAGATCCCTTTCCCCAGATTATAACTGGATCAGGACCACTCCATATTCCAGTAATTGGATCTTTCCAAAGGGCCTGCGCATATCCTTGTTTGGTTTCTGGGTGCCAGTGTCACTCAGCCGCAGATTTTCCAAAAGCGTCCAATGTCAAAAAATTTAATACGAATAGGGCATGAGAAAGCAGAGCTTTGTGGTTTCCCTTAAGGGGAAATAGTGTCTCTTGTGAGCTAAGTTTATTAAGAGTATTTTTTAAAGTTTGATGAGCTCTCTCCACGATACCTTGGCCTTGAGGGTTATAGGATATTCCAGTGATATGTTTAATTCCTAATTGTAAACAAAATTGTCTGAATTTGCTACTAGTATATCCTGGACCATTATCAGTTTTTATACACTTCAGCTGACCTAGCACTGTGAAGAAATGTAACATATGATTGATAACATCTTTGGTGGCTTCTCCACTGTGAGCGGAGGCACAAATAAATCCACTGAAGGTATCTACAGTAACATGTATAAACTTTAATTTGCCAAAAGAAGGAACATGGGTGACATCCATCTGCCATAGTTGTCCAGGTATAAGCCCTCTGGGGCTTACTCCATAATGAGGTTCAGGTAAGAGCATCAGGCAATTTTTACAGTTTTTTACAATTTACCTAGCCTGTTCTCTAGCAATTGAGAACCTTAGTCTCAAAGTTTGAGCATTGAAGTGATGAAGGCGGTGCGCCTCACGAGCGGCTGCTACCTGATCATGTTCCAAGTGAGAAATCAAGATAGAACGTGTAGCAGAATCAGCAAGTTCATTTCCCTGAGCTAGGGGTCCAGGTAGGCCTGTGTGGGCACGAATATGGCCAACATAAAAGGGTAGTGACCTTTGTCGGATTAATTTTTGTAATTCAGAAAACATTTGAAAGGTGGGAGTAATGGGTTGGATTACTGGGACCATTTCTAAAGCCTGTAAAGCCCCTACCACATATCTACTGTCTGAATACAAGTTAAAGGAACAATCTTCAAAATTTTTAAAGACAGCAAGGGCAGCATATAGCTCCACCAGCTGAGCTGACTTAAAAGGGGTTGTCATAACATTCTTTTGGCCATTGAGGACATAAGAAGCTTTACCATTACTTGACCCATCTATGAAAAGCACAGGGGAGTCCGGGATGGCCTCCATTTGGGAATTTTTAAGAAAAACAAAAGAAGTGAGGGAGAAGAATTGTAGGAGTTTATTACTGGGCATTTGTGTATCAAGTTTCCCTTCATAGGTGCAGACAAGAATGGCCCAGTCAGGACTACGGGTGCATAACCATTCAAGTTGCTCTTTATCATATGACATAACAATAATATCAGGGTCATGCCCAAAGTATCGAGTGGAGGCTTTTATTCCTAACATTATTGATTGGCAAACCAGGGAAGGATAAGTAGGAAGGATTTTTCTTTTAGTAACAGGAAGATGTACCCACAGTAAAGGTACGGACTCTTGCCAAAGCAGGCCTGTAGGGGCAAAATCTGTAGAAAAAATGATCAAATACAATGGGAGAGTTGGGTCAAAATATCCCATGTGTTGTTGAGTGATGGTCGTTTCAACCTTTTGTAATACCCTCTCTGCCTCCACCATAAGGTATCTAGGGGATTGAGGGTCGGAGTCTCCTTTGAGGATATCCTCAAGGGGGCGTAACTCTCCCTTGGTTATTTTTAAATAGGGTCACAGCCAATTGATATCCCCTAAAAGCTTTTGAAAATCATTGAGACAACGAAGTGTATCTTGTCTAATCTAGATTTTTTGTGTATAGAGGAGGTCTGGGTGTAACTCGAACCCTAAAAACAGGAAGGGGTATTGGGTTTGTATCTTCTCTGGAGCTATATGAAATCCTCGGTCCTGAAGTGTGATAATTATCTTTTGAGCTACATTTTGTGTTTTTTCTTCAGATTTTCCTGCTATTAACAAATCATCCATATAATGTATAATATAAACTTTGGGGTATTAGACCCCCACTGGATCGATAGACTGAGCTACATACTTTTGACATAGCATAGGGGAATTGGCCATTCCTTGGGAGTCATTGCTAGGGGCTGGGGAGCTTGGAGTCTCTGTTTGCTATAGTAAGCTTTTCATCAAATAATGTAAATGCCATATTCATCAGATCTTTGACAGGTTTGAGGACCATTATCTATTAAATGTATCTGAGCCAAACAAATCTAGGCCCAATCTTAAAAATATCTCTAAATTTGGTAACAATAACCAGGCCAATTTGTTCTCTTATAGATATATTAGTCAAATATATCTCTCAGTTTTTTTATTTAAATAGAACATTTTATGCTTTAAACTAGTATCTGAATAGCCAGATGACTAGTATTAACTTGTATTCCTTAACACAAAGGACATGCAGACTCAGACATTCAAAACCAAACATACATGTGGCCACATTTTTCATTCACACCTGTAGAGTAGACAGACATTTTTACAACTATGACCCTTTGGAGTCTCAATATAACAGCAGAATAGCAAGACAAAGAAATCTGAAACATATTTCATTATTTATATATATATATATATCTCAAGTCATTTTTTATAAAAACATTATTTTTATCTTAACCAGCAATAATTTGAAACCAAGTCTCTTAAATGATGGCAAGTATTTGTAACCCATTGAACTCAAATGACCAAAACCCATGTAAATTTTTATTTTTCCTGTGGAAACAAAAGCATAATTTTCTCAGTGTCTTGAACTGGTAATTTAACATTTCTTTTTAAGCAATACCAGGACAGAGAAGGGTTAACAAGAGAAACTGCTGGCCGGCAGAAGAAACCTTGAAGTTATCACAGTAAAGGAAGGGAGGGGGAGCAGTGGGCATAGAGCGTGTCCTTGGCTGCCAGTGTTCCTGAAAAAAAGTTTTTGTTAACTCTTCTGACTAAAGTCAGATTCTCTGTTCAGTGTACACACAGTTTTTGTCAATTGCAGGCAGTCCCCATTGCCCTGTCCAAAGCTCCCGTCTTTGCCCGCCTGTACCGAGAGCACGCACCCCCACCCTCGTGAGAGCAGCCAGCTGGCTGCAGTCCTGATAGCAAGAGAGCTAGGGAGGGATGGAGGTAGCCTTTGTTATGCCTCTCTCTCCTCCTCTTCCTCTAGAAAAATAAGGGAGGTTAGTAGACAAAAACAAATAACATTTACACAGACAATCCAAGAACCGGAACATCAGCACTAAGACGACGGCCTCATTCACAGCCAGTAAGCCCCTCTTGCAGTATGCAAGCCCCACCTGGCGGGGGATACCTGTTTATCTCAGTTCAGTCGGGGAGTGGGAGTGGGGGACCCAGTTCCCTCTATTGTGGCTCACACATCCTTTCAGTGGGCTAGGCAAAGGTTTAGTGGAGAAGAAGGGAACTGTCCCATAGCGTCCGTCACAGTCAAGTCAACAATGAGAACAATTAACACATTACACACAAGACCAAGGGCACACGAAAAAACTTTGTCCCAACGAGACAACCAACAAAGCTCCAAGAACAGTGACAGCCTGATGTGCTCTGGGGGGGGGAGGTTTTGACCCTCCAGGATCAATCACACCAAAAACAATCCAGACTGGAGGATCTCTGTCCTTAATTAAACAGACATCAGGGGCTTCCACATCCCTGTCAGTCAGACATGCACCTTTTTTCTTGGAAGAGAAGAAGAGAGTAAAGTAACAATGATCACAACAAAACATACAAAAAAACCCACAAAATGGCTCTGGCAAATTCCCGGGACAAAATACAAAGTGGCACTTCCTCCCACCGTGGGGGAAGATACCCAAAGATGCTCCTAAACCAAATGGTCACCTCTGAGGTGGCTTTAGGGCTCTGGGACGTCTCCCTTCGCCACCAGGTTCACTGTCTGGACACGTCTGTCACAGTGAGAGCCTGCAAAGTACAAAACAAAAGTAACAAGACAGAGAGACACAGACAAGACAGAGAGCGCTCTTACCGGTAGATGTAATAAACCTCTGGACACTTGGGTGTCAGGCAGGGGGAGTTTGAGAGAAAATCCTCTGCAAGGGCTAGTAAATGTGAAGCACGCCCATCTCCCTCTGCTTCCTTTAGAAAATCTCTAATCACACCATAAAAACTAAAAAAGGCATCGGGGACATTTTCCCCGTCTCTGAGTAATTTATTAATATCTTTCCCAACCTTGTTCCAAGTCAAAGGGTGAATTCCTGGTCCATCAATCACTAACCAGGGACACTTCTCCTCCACATATTGAAAGAACTTTACTAAATCCTTTTTTTTTAACTCTTAATCCTCTCTCCCGAAGATTCCCTTTCATCTCCTTTAAAAAAATAGCCTCTTTAGATAAATTTTTTCCCATTGATCGATTGGACGACACATTTACCTCAAGACTCTCCCGCGTTGCACGAGTGATGCGGTCCGGGCGTCTCTACCCTAATTCTCTCCGGGGCCCCTTTTGTTATCCGTCGTCCGGTAGGTCACCGTGCCTCGAGCCCCACGTTCGGGCGCCACTTGACCCATCCCGCGGGCCACGTTATTTGATGAGACCTGAGGAGGCACCTCCTGAAAGATCAATGGGGGTGAGAGAGAAAGGAGACCAGGCGCGTAAAGGAAGACAAAGTCAGTCTGAGTTGCGTCAAGGTCTCATTTATTGCAAGGGGAATCAGGCTTATATATGCTAGGAGCTAGGAGAAGTAGATAAAGGTATGGAAAGTCACTAGGAGGAAGTTAGGGTAAGGTAGGGTTCAGGAAAAGGTCTCTTTGTTCCAGGGCCTGATCAACGGACCATACAGCAAACCATTATGTTTCAGGGAGTAGATCAAAAGGTACATATCGTGGTCTTGTTGAAAAATGGTTGCTATTGAAACTGTTAACGGAAGATTGGGTACACAGCTTTTTCCCATGAGAATCAGTTAGGCTACTTGGCTCCTGACAATATCTAGTTCAACTCTGCTTAGGAAACTGACAAGAACAGTAGATCATCTTCAGTCCAATACACTGTACATGCTGGGAACAGATGCCAGTGCTATTTGCCCTTTGTATGACAATGGGAGCGCAATAGTGACTCTTCTTACCAGAAAACAACTCTTGCTCGTAGGACAAGAAACTGCATGTGATTCAACTCCATTTAGGACTGGGAAACAAACGCTAGCTCGCCGTACAAGAAACACACTCTGCTTTTGAGAAAAGAGCACTCTACTATTCTACTCTGTTTCCTACGGTGTCCGAACAGTGAGCTTGCTCAGAACAAAAGAACTGTGCTTCCTACACACACGGGCCATATCTAGTTCAACTCTGCTTAGGAAACTGACAAGAACAGTAGATCCTCTTCAGTCCAATACACTGTACATGCTGGGAACAGACACGAGTGCTATTTGCCCTGTGTATGGCAATGGGAGCGCAATAGTGACTCTACTTACCAGAAAACAATTCTTTCTTGTAGGATCAGAAACAGCATGTGATTCAACTCCATTTAGGACTGGGAAACAAACGCTAGTTTGCCTTACACGAAACACACTCTGCTTTGGAGAAAAGGGCACTATTCTACTCTACTGTGTTTCCAATAGGGCCTGAACAGTGAGCTTGCTCAGAACAAAAGAACTGTGCTTCCTACACACACGGCCCATATTTAGTTCAACTCTGCTTAGGAAACTGACAAGAACAGTAGTTCCTCTTCAGTCCAATACACTGTACTTGCTGAGAACAGACGCAAGTGCTATTTGCACTGTGTATGGCAAAAGGAGCACAATAGTGACTTTCCTTACCAGAAAACAACTCTTGCTCGTAGGACCAGAAACTGCATGTGATTCAACTCCATTTAGGACTGAAACACAAATGCTAGTTCACCTTAAAACAAACACACTCTGCTTTTGAGAAAAGAGCACTCTTCTACTCTACTGTGTTTCCTATAGGGCCAGAACAGTGAGCTTGCTCAGAACAAAAGAACTGTGCTTCCTGCACAAACGGGCCATATCTAGTTCAACTCTGCTTAGGAAACTGACAAGAACAGTAGCTCCTCTTCAGTCCAATACACTGTACTTGCAGGTCGCAGACGCGAGTCCTATTTGCACTGTGTATGGCAATGGGAGCGAAATAGTGACTCCTCTTACCAGAAAACAACTCTTGCTCGTAGGACCAGAAACTCATGAGATTCAAATCTGTTTCTGACTGGGAAACAAACACTAGCTAGCCTTACAAGAAACACACTCTGCTTTTGAGAAAAGAGCACTCTTCTATTCTACTGTGTTTCCTATGGGGTCCGAACAGTGAGCTTGCTCAGAACAAAAGAACTGTGCTTCCTACGCACACGGGCCATATCTAGTTCAACTCTGCTTAGGAAACTGACAAGAACAGTAGATCCTCTTCAGTGCAATACACTGTACATGCTGGGAACAGACGCGAGTGCTATTTGCCCTGTGTATGGCAATGGGAGCACAATAGTGACTCTTCTTACCAGAAAACAACTCTTTCTTGTAGGACCAGAAACTGCATGTGATTCAACTCCATTTAGGACTTGGAAACAAACGCTAGTTCGCCTTAGAAGAAACACACTCTGCTTTGGAGAAAAGAGCACTCTTCTACTCTACTGTGTTTCCTATAGAGCCAGAACAGTGAGCTTGCTCAGAACAAAAGAACTGTGCTTCCTACACACACGGGCCATATCTAGTTCAACTCTGCTTAGGAAACTGACAAGAGCAGTAGCTCCTCTTCAGTCCAATACACTGTACTTGCTGGGAACAGACGCGAGTGCTATTTGCACTGTGTATGGCAAAGGTAGCACAATAGTGACTTTCCTTACCAGAAAACAACTCTTGCTTGTAGGAACGGAAACTGCATGTGATTCAACTCCATTTAGGACTGCGAAACAAACGCTAGCTCGCCTTACAATAAACACACTCTGCCTTTGAAAAAAATGCACTCTTCTACTGTACTGTTTTTCCTATGGGGTTCGAAATGTGAGCTTGCTCAGAACAAAAGAACTATGCTTCCTACACACACGGACCATATCTTGTTCAATTCTGCTTAGGAAACTGACAAGAACAGTAGAAACTCTTCAGTCCAATAGACTGTACATGCTGGGAACAGACGCGAGAGCTATTTGAACTGTGTATGGCAAAGGGAGCACAATAGTGACTTTCCTTTCCAGAAAACAAGTCTTGCTCGTAGGACAGAAACTGCACGTGATTCAATTCCATTTAGGACTGGGAAACAAACGCTAGCTCGCCTTACAAGAAACACACTCTGCTTTTGAGAAAAGAGCACTCTTCTACTCTACTGTGTTTCCTATGGGATCCGAAAAGTGAGCTTGCTCAGAACAAAAGAACTGTGCTTCACACACAGGGGACATATCTACTTCAACTCTGCTGAAGAAACTGACAAGAACAGTAGCTCCTCTTCTGTCCAATACACTGTACTTGCTCGAACAGACGCGAGTGCTATTTGCACTGTGTATGGCAATGGTAGCACAATAGTGACTCTTCTTACCAGAAAAAAACTCTTGCTCGTAGGACCAGAAACTGCATGTGATTCAACTCCATTTTGGACTGGGAACCAAACGCTAGCTCGCCTTACCAGAAACACACTCTGCTTTTGAGAAAAGAGCACTCTTCTA
Source organism: Peromyscus eremicus (assembly GCF_949786415.1). Lineage (NCBI taxonomy): Eukaryota > Metazoa > Chordata > Mammalia > Rodentia > Cricetidae > Peromyscus > Peromyscus eremicus. The sequence continues at coordinate 21,468 of NW_026736330.1, read as the reverse complement.
CTCTTCTGTGTTTCCTATACGGCCACAAGAGTGAGCTTGCTCAGAACAAAAGAACTGTGCTTTCTACACACATGGGCCCTATCTAGTTCAACTCTGCTTAGGAAACTGACAAGAACAGTAGCTCCTCTTCAGTCTAATACACTGTACTTGCTGGGAAGAGACGCGAGTGCTATTTGCCCTGTGTATGGCAATGGGAGCGCAATAGTGACTCTTCTTACCAGAAAACAACTCTTGCTCGTAGGACCAAAAACTGCATGTTATTCAACTCCATTTAGGACTTGGAAACAAACGCTAGCTCGCCTTAGAAGAAACACACTCTGCTTTTGAGAAAAGAGCACTCTTCTACTCTATTGTGTTTCCTATAGGGCCAGAACAGTGAGCTTGGTCAGAACAAAAGAACTTTGCTTCCTACACACACGGGCCATACCTAGTTCAACTCTGCTTAGGGAACTGACAAGAACAGTAGCTCCTATTCTGTCCAATACACTGTACTTGCTGGGAAGAGACGCGAGTGCTATTTGAACTGTGTATGGCAAAGGGAGCACAATAGTGACTTTCCTTTCCAGAAAACATCTCTTGCTCGTAGGACAGAAACTGCATGTGATTCAACTCCATTTAGGACTGGGAAACAAATGCTAGCTCGCCTTACAAGAAACACACTCTGCTTTTGAGAAAAGAGGACTCTTCTACTCCACTGTGTTTTCTATAGGCCAGAAGAGTGAGCTTGCTCAGAACCAAAGAACTGTGCTTCCTACACACACAGGCCATATCTATTTCAACTCTGCTTAGGAAACTGAGAAGAAAAGTAGCTCCTCTTCAGTTCAATACACTGTACTTGCTGAGAACAGACGCGAGTGCTATTTGCCCTGTGTATGTCAATGGGAGCGCAATAGTGACTCTTCTTACCAGAAAACAATTCTTGCTCATAGGACCAGAAACTGCATGTGATTCAAGTCCATTTAGGACTGGGAAACAAATGCTAGCTCGCCTTACAAGAAACATACTCTGCTTTTGAGAAAAGAGCACTCTTCTATTCTACTGTGTTTCCTATGTGGTCCGAACAGTGAGCTTGCTCACAACAAAAGACCTGTGCTTCCTACACACATGGGCCATATATAGTTCCACTCTGCTTAGGAAACTGACAAGAACAGTAGCTCCTCTACAGTCCAATACACTGTACATGCTGGGAACAGACGCCAGTGCTATTTGCCCTGTGTATGACAACGGGAGCGCAATAGTGACTCTTCTTATCAGAAAACAACTCTTGCTCGTAGGACCAGAAACTGCAGGTGATTCAACTCCATTTAGGACTCAGAAACAAACGCAGGCTCGCCTTACAAGAAACAAAATCTGCTTTTGAGAAAAGAGCACTCTTCTATTCTACTGTGTTTCCTATGGTGTCCGAACAGTGAGCTTGCTCAGAACAAAAGAACTGTGCTTCCTACACACACGGGCCATATCTACTTCAACTCTGCTTAGGAAACTGACAAGAACAGTAGCTCCTCTTCAGTCCAATACACTGTACATGCTGGGAAGAGACGCCAGTGCTATTTGCCCTGTGTATGACAATGGGAGGGCAATAGTGACTCTTCTTACCAGAAAACAACTCTTGCTCGTAGGATCAGAAACTGCATGGGATTCAACTCCGTTTCTGACTGGGAAATAAACACTAGCTAGCCTTACAAGAAACACACTCTGCTTTTGAGAAAAGAGCACTCTTCTACTCTACTGTGTTTACTATGGGGTCCGAAAATTGAGCTTGCTCAGAACAGAAGAACTGTGCTTCACACGCACGGGCCATATCTAGTTCAACTCTGCTTAGGAAACTGACAAGAACAGTAGCTCCTCTTCTGTCCAATACACTGTACTTGCTGGGAACAGATGCCAGTGCTATTTGTCCTGTGTATGGCAATGTTAGCACAATAGTGACTCCTCTTACCAGAAAACAACTCTTACTCGTAGGACCAGAAACTGCATGTGATTCAACTCCATTGTGGACTGGGAAACAAACGCTAGCTCGCCTTATAAGAAACATACTCTGCTTTTGAGAAAAGAGCACTCTTCTATTCTACTGTGTTTCCTATGGTGTCTGAACAGTGAGCTTGCTCAGAACAAAAGAACTGTGCTTCCTACACACACGGGCCATATCTAGTTCAACTCTGCTTAGGAAACTGACAATAACAGTAGATCATCTTCAGTCCAATACACTGTACATGCTGGGAACAGACGCCAGTGCTATTTGCCCTGTGTATGACAACGGGAGCGCAATAGTGACTCTTCTTATCAGAAAACAACTCTTGCTCGTAGGACCAGAATCTGCATGTGATACAACTCCATTTACGACTCAGAAACAAACGCTAGCTCGCTTTACAAGAAACACACTCTGCTTTTGAGAAAAGAGCACTCTTCTATTCCACTGTGTTTCCTATGGGATCCGAACAGTGAGCTTGCTCAGAACAAAAGAACTGTGCTTCCTACACACACAGGCCATATCTAGTACAACTCTGCTTAGGAAACTGACAAGAACAGTAGATCCTCTTCAGTCCAATACACTGTACTTGCTGGGAACAGACGTGAGTGCTATTTGCCCTGTGTAGGGAAAAGGGAGCACAATAGTGACTCTTCTTACCAGAAAACAACTCTTGCTCGTAGGACGAGAAACTGCATGTGTCAACTCCATTTAGGACTGGGAAACAAAAGCTAGCTCGCCTTACAAGAAACACACTCTGCTTTTGAGAAAAGAGCACTCTTCTACTCTACTGTGTTTCCTATAGGGCCAAAACAGTGAGTTTGCTCAGAACAAAAGAACTGTGCTTCCTACACACACGGGCTATATCTAGTTCAACTCTGCTTAGGAAACTGACAAGAACAGTAGATCCTCTTCAGTCTAATACACTGTACATGCTGGGAACAGACGCCAGTGCTATTTGCCCTGTGTATGACAATGGGAGGGCAATAGTGACTCTTCTTACCAGAAAACAATTCTTGTCCTAGGATCAGAAACTGCATGTGATTCAACTCCATTTAGGACTGGGAAACAAACACTAGCTTGCCTTACAAGAAACACACTCTGCTTTTGAGAAAAGAGCACTCTTCTACTCTACTGTGTTTCCTATGGGGTCTGAACAGTGAGCTTGCTCAGAACAAAAGAACTGTGCTTCCTGCACACACGGGCCATATCTAGTTCAACTCTGCTTAGGAAACTGACAAGAGCAGTAGCTCCTCTTCAGTCCAATACACTGTACTTGCTGGGAACAGACGCGAGTGCTATTTGCACTGTGTATGGCAAAGGTAGCACAATAGTGACTTTCCTTACCAGAAAACAACTCTTGCTTGTAGGAACGGAAACTGCATGTGATTCAACTCCATTTAGGACTGCAAAACAAACGCTAGCTCGCCTTACAATAAACACACTCTGCCTTTGAAAAAAATGTACTCTTCTACTGTACTGTTTTTCCTATGGGGTTCGAAATATGAGCTTGCTCAGAACAAAAGAACTATGCTTCCTACACACACGGACCATATCTTGTTCAATTCTGCTTAGGAAACTGACAAGAACAGTAGAAACTCTTCAGTCCAATAGACTGTACATGCTGGGAACAGACGCGAGAGCTATTTGAACTGTGTATGGCAAAGGGAGCAAAATAGTGACTTTCCTTTCCAGAAAACAACTCTTGCTCGTAGGACAGAAACTGCACGTGATTCAATTCCATTTAGGACTGGGAAACAAACGCTAGCTCGCCTTACAAGAAACACACTCTGCTTTTGAGAAAAGAGCACTCTTCTACTCTACTGTGTTTCCTATGGGATCCGAAAAGTGAGCTTGCTCAGAACAAAAGAACTGTGCTTCACACACAGGGGACATATCTACTTGAACTCTGCTGAAGAAACTGACAAGAACAGTAGCTCCTATTCTGTCCAATACACTGTACTTGCTGGGAACAGACGCGAGTGCTATTTGAACTGTGTATGGCAAAGGGAGCACAATAGTGACTTTCCTTTCCAGAAAACATCTCTTGCTCGTAGGACAGAAACTGCATGTGATTCAACTCCATTTAGGACTGGGAAACAAATGCTAGCTCGCCTTACAAGAAACACACTCTGCTTTTGAGAAAAGAGGACTCTTCTACTCCACTGTGTTTTCTATAGGCCAGAAGAGTGAGCTTGCTCAGAACCAAAGAACTGTGCTTCCTACACACACAGGCCATATCTATTTCAACTCTGCTTAGGAAACTGAGAAGAAAAGTAGCTCCTCTTCAGTTCAATACACTGTACTTGCTGGGAACAGACGCGAGTGCTATTTGCCCTGTGTATGTCAATGGGAGCGCAATAGTGTCTCTTCTTACCAGAAAACAATTCTTGCTCGTAGGACCAGAAACTGCATGTGATTCAAGTCCATTTAGGACTGGGAAACAAATGCTAGCTCGCCTTACAAGAAACATACTCTGCTTTTGAGAAAAGAGCACTCTTCTATTCTACTGTGTTTCCTATGAGGTCCGAACAGTGAGCTTGCTCACAACAAAAGACCAGTGCTTCCTACACACATGGGCCATATCTAGTTCCACTCTGCTTAGGAAACTGACAAGAACAGTAGCTCCTCTACAGTCCAATACACTGTACATGCTGGGAACAGATGCCAGTGCTATTTGCCCTATGTATGACAACGGGAGCGCAATAGTGACTCTTCTTATCAGAAAACAACTCTTGCTCGTAGACCAGAAACTGCAGGTGATTCAACTCCATTTAGGACTCAGAAACAAATGCAGGCTCGCCTTACAAGAAACAAAATCTGCTTTTGAGAAAAGAGCACTCTTCTATTCTACTGTGTTTCCTATGGTGTCTGAACAGTGAGCTTGCTCAGAACAAAAGAACTGTGCTTCCTACACACACGGGCCATATCTACTTCAACTCTGCTTAGGAAACTGACAAGAACAGTAGCTCCTCTTCAGTCCAATACACTGTACATGCTGGGAAGAGACGCCAGTGCTATTTGCCCTGTGTATGACAATGGGAGGGCAATAGTGACTCTTCTTACCAGAAAACAACTCTTGCTCGTAGGATCAGAAACTGCATGGGATTCAACTCCGTTTCTGACTGGGAAATAAACACTAGCTAGCCTTACAAGAAACACACTCTGCTTTTGAGAAAAGAGCACTCTTCTACTCTACTGTGTTTACTATGGGGTCCGAAAATTGAGCTTGCTCAGAACAAAAGAACTGTGCTTCACACGCACGGGCCATATCTAGTTCAACTCTGCTTAGGAAACTGACAAGAACAGTAGCTCCTCTTCTGTCCAATACACTGTACTTGCTGGGAACAGACGCCAGTGCTATTTGCACTGTGTATGGCAATGTTAGCACAATAGTGACTCCTCTTACCAGAAAACAACTCTTACTCGTAGGACCAGAAACTGCATGTGATTCAACTCCATTGTGGACTGGGAAACAAACGCTAGCTCGCCTTATAAGAAACATACTCTGCTTTTGAGAAAAGAGCACTCTTCTATTCTACTGTTTTTCCTATGGTGTCTGAACAGTGAGCTTGCTCAGAACAAAAGAACTGTGCTTCCTACACACACGGGCCATATCTAGTTCAACTCTGCTTAGGAAACTGACAATAACAGTAGATCATCTTCAGTCCAATACACTGTACATGCTGGGAACAGACGCCAGTGCTATTTGCCCTGTGTATGACAACGGGAGCGCAATAGTGACTCTTCTTATCAGAAAACAACTCTTGCTCGTAGGACCAGAATCTGCATGTGATACAACTCCATTTACGACTCAGAAACAAACGCTAGCTCGCTTTACAAGAAACACACTCTGCTTTTGAGAAAAGAGCACTCTTCTATTCCACTGTGTTTCCTATGGGATCCGAACAGTGAGCTTGCTCAGAACAAAAGAACTGTGCTTCCTACACACACGGGCCATATCTAGTTCAACTCTGCTTAGGAAACTGACAAGAACAGTAGATCCTCTTCAGTCCAATACACTGTACTTGCTGGGAACAGACGTGAGTGCTATTTGCCCTGTGTAGGGAAAAGGGAGCACAATAGTGACTCTTCTTACCAGAAAACAACTCTTGCTCGTAGGACGAGAAACTGCATGTGTCAACTCCATTTAGGACTGGGAAACAAAAGCTAGCTCGCCTTACAAGAAACACACTCTGCTTTTGAGAAAAGAGCACTCTTCTACTCTACTGTGTTTCCTATAGGGCCAAAACAGTGAGCTTGCTCAGAACAAAAGAACTGTGCTTCCTACACACACGGGCTATATCTAGTTCAACTCTGCTTAGGAAACTGACAAGAACAGTAGATCCTCTTCAGTCTAATACACTGTACATGCTGGGAACAGACGCCAGTGCTATTTGCCCTGTGTATGACAATGGGAGGGCAATAGTGACTCTTCTTACCAGAAAACAATTCTTGTCCTAGGATCAGAAACTGCATGTGATTCAACTCCATTTAGGACTGGGAAACAAACACTAGCTTGCCTTACAAGAAACACACTCTGCTTTTGAGAAAAGAGCACTCTTCTACTCTACTGTGTTTCCTATGGGGTCTGAACAGTGAGCTTGCTCAGAACAAAAGAACTGTGCTTCCTGCACACACGGGCCATATCTAGTTCAACTCTGCTTAGGAAACTGACAAGAGCAGTAGCTCCTCTTCAGTCCAATACACTGTACTTGCTGGGAACAGACGCGAGTGCTATTTGCACTGTGTATGGCAAAGGTAGCACAATAGTGACTTTCCTTACCAGAAAACAACTCTTGCTTGTAGGAACGGAAACTGCATGTGATTCAACTCCATTTAGGACTGCAAAACAAACGCTAGCTCGCCTTACAATAAACACACTCTGCCTTTGAAAAAAATGCACTCTTCTACTGTACTGTTTTTCCTATGGGGTTCGAAATATGAGCTTGCTCAGAACAAAAGAACTATGCTTCCTACACACACGGACCATATCTTGTTCAATTCTGCTTAGGAAACTGACAAGAACAGTAGAAACTCTTCAGTCCAATAGACTGTACATGCTGGGAACAGACGCGAGAGCTATTTGAACTGTGTATGGCAAAGGGAGCACAAAAGTGACTTTCCTTTCCAGAAAACAACTCTTGCTCGTAGGACAGAAACTGCACGTGATTCAATTCCATTTAGGACTGGGAAACAAACGCTAGCTCGCCTTACAAGAAACACACTCTGCTTTTGAGAAAAGAGCACTCTTCTACTCTACTGTGTTTCCTATGGGATCCGAAAAGTGAGCTTGCTCAGAACAAAAGAACTGTGCTTCACACACAGGGGACATATCTACTTGAACTCTGCTGAAGAAACTGACAAGAACAGTAGCTCCTATTCTGTCCAATACACTGTACTTGCTGGGAACAGACGCGAGTGCTATTTGAACTGTGTATGGCAAAGGGAGCACAATAGTGACTTTCCTTTCCAGAAAACATCTCTTGCTCGTAGGACAGAAACTGCATGTGATTCAACTCCATTTAGGACTGGGAAACAAATGCTAGCTCGCCTTACAAGAAACACACTCTGCTTTTGAGAAAAGAGGACTCTTCTACTCCACTGTGTTTTCTATAGGCCAGAAGAGTGAGCTTGCTCAGAACCAAAGAACTGTGCTTCCTACACACACAGGCCATATCTATTTCAACTCTGCTTAGGAAACTGAGAAGAAAAGTAGCTCCTCTTCAGTTCAATACACTGTACTTGCTGGGAACAGACGCGAGTGCTATTTGCCCTGTGTATGTCAATGGGAGCGCAATAGTGACTCTTCTTACCAGAAAACAATTCTTGCTCGTAGGACCAGAAACTGCATGTGATTCAAGTCCATTTAGGACTGGGAAACAAATGCTAGCTCGCCTTACAAGAAACATACTCTGCTTTTGAGAAAAGAGCACCCTTCTATTCTACTGTGTTTCCTATGTGGTCCGAACAGTGAGCTTGCTCACAACAAAAGACCTGTGCTTCCTACACACATGGGCCATATCTAGTTCCACTCTGCTTAGGAAACTGACAAGAACAGTAGCTCCTCTACAGTCCAATACACTGTACATGCAGGGAACAGATGCCAGTGCTATTTGCCCTATGTATGACAACGGGAGCGCAATAGTGACTCTTCTTATCAGAAAACAACTCTTGCTCGTAGGACCAGAATCTGCATGTGATACAACTCCATTTACGACTCAGAAACAAATGCTAGCTCGCTTTACAAGAAACACACTCTGCTTTTGAGAAAAGAGCACTCTTCTATTCCACTGTATTTCCTATGGGATCCGAACAGTGAGCTTGCTCACAACAAAAGAACTGTGCTTCCTACACACACGGGCCATATCTAGTTCAACTCTGCTTAGGAAACTGACAAGAACAGTAGATCCTCTTCAGTCCAATACACTGTACTTGCTGGGAACAGACGTGAGTGCTATTTGCCCTGTGTAGGGAAAAGGGAGCACAATAGTGACTCTTCTTACCAGAAAACAACTCTTGCTCGTAGGACGAGAAACTGCATGTGATTCAACTCCATTTAGGACTGGGAAACAAAAGCTAGCTCGCCTTACAAGAAACACACTCGGCTTTTGAGAAAACAGCACTCTTCTACTCTACTGTGTTTCCTATAGGGCCAAAACAGTGAGCTTGCTCAGAACAAAAGAACTGTGCTTCCTACACACACGGGCTATATCTAGTTCAACTCTGCTTAGGATTCTGACAAGAACAGTAGATCCTCTTCAGTCTAATACACTGTACATGCTGGGAACAGACGCCAGTGCTATTTGCCCTGTGTATGACAATGGGAGGGCAATAGTGACTCTTCTTACCAGAAAACAATTCTTGTCCTAGGATCAGAAACTGCATGTGATTCAACTCCATTTAGGACTGGGAAACAAACACTAGCTTGCCTTACAAGAAACACACTCTGCTTTTGAGAAAAGAGCACTCTTCTACTCTACTGTGTTTCCTATGGGGTCTGAACAGTGAGCTTGCTCAGAACAAAAGAACTGTGCTTCCTGCACACATGGGCCATATCTAGTTCAACTCTGCTTAGGAAATTGACAAGAACAGTAGCTCTTCTTCTGTCCAATACACTATACTTGCTGGGAACAGACGCGAGTGCTATTTGCACTGTGTATGGCAATAGGATTGCAATAGTGACTCTTCTTACCAGAAAACAACTTTTGCTCATAGGAACAGAAACTGCATGTAATTCAACTCCATTTAGGACTGGGAAACAAAAGCTAGCTTGCCTTACAAGAAACAAACTCTGCTTCTGAGAAAAGAGCACTCGTCTACTCTTCTGTGTTTCCTATAGGGCCAGAACAATAAGCTTGCTCAGAACAAAAGAACTGTGCTTCCTACACACACAGGCCATATGTAGTTCAACTCTGCTTAGGAAACTGACATGAACAGTAGCTCCTCTTCAGTCCAATACACTGTACTTGCTGGGAACAGACGTGAGTGCTATTTGCACTGTTTATGGCAAAGGGAGCACAATAGTGACTTTCCTTACCAGAAAACATCCCTTGCTCATAGGACCATAAACTGCATGGGATTCAACTCCATTTTGGACTGGCAAACAAACGCTAGATCGCCTTACAAGAAACACACTCTGCTTTTGAGAAAAGAGCACTCTTCTATTCTACTGTGTTTCCTATGGTGTCTGAACACTGAGCTTGCTCAGAACAAAAGAACTGTGCTTCCTACACACACAGGCCATATCTAGTTCAACTCTCCTTAGGAAACTGACAAGAACAGTAGCTCCTCTTCTGTCCAATACACTGTACTTGCAAAGAACAGTAGCAAGTGTTGTTTGCACTGTGTATGGCAATAGGAGCGCAATAGTGACTCTACTTACCAGAAAACAACTCTTGCTCATAAGAAGAGAAACTGCATATAATTCAACTCCATTTAAGATTGGGAAACAAACGCTAACTCACCTTACAAGAAACACACTCTGCTTTTGAGAAAAGAGCACTCTTCTATTCTACTGTGTTTCCTATGGTGTCCGAAGAGTGAGCTTGCTCAGAACAAAAGAACTGTGCTTCCTACACACACGGGCCATATCTACTTCAACTCTGCTTAGGAAACTGACAAGAACAGTAGCTCCTCTTCAGTCCAATACACTGTACATGCTGGGAAGAGACGCCAGTGCTATTTGCCCTGTGTATGACAATGGGAGGGCAATAGTGACTCTTCTTACCAGAAAACAACTCTTGCTCGTAGGACCAGAAACTGCATGGGATTCAACTCCATTTAGGACTTTGAAACAAACACTAGCTCGCTTACAAGAAACACACTCTGCTTTTGAGTAAAGAGCACTCTTCTATTCTACTGTGTTTCCTAAGGGGTCCGAACAGTGAGCTTGCTCAGAACAAAGAACTGTGCTTACTACACACACGGGCCATATCTAGTGCAACTCTGCTTAGGAAACTGACAAGAGCAGTAGCTCCACTTCAGTCCAATACACTACTTGCAAAGAACAGTAGCAAGTGTTGTTTGCTCTGTGTATGGCAAAGGGAGCACAATAGTGACTTTCCTTTCCAGAAAACATCTCTTGCTCGGAGGATAGAAACTGCATGTGATTCAACTCCATTTAGGACTGGGAAACAAACGCTAGCTCGCCTTACAAGAAACACACTCTGCTTTTGAGAAAAGAGCACTCTTCTACTCTACTTGTTTCCTATAGGCCAGAAGAGTGAGCTTGCTCAGAACCAAAGAACTGTGCTTCCTACACACACGGGCCATGTCTAGTTCAACTCTGCTTAGGAAACTGACAAGAACAGTAGCTCCTCTTCAGTCCAATACACTGTAATTGCTGGGAACAGACACGAGTGCTATTTGCCCTGTGTATGGCAAAGGGAGCGCAATAATGACTCTTCTTACCTGAAAATAACTCTTGCTTGTAGGACCAGAAACTGCATGTGATTCAACTCCTTTTGGGACTTGGAAACAAACGCTAGCTCGCCTTAGAAGAAACACACTCTGCTTTTGAGAAAAGAGCACTCTTCTACTCTACTGTGTTTCCTATAGAGCCAGAACAGTGAGCTTGCTCAGAGCAAAAGAACTGTGCTTCCTACACACCCGGTCCATATATAGTTCAACTCTGCTTAGGAAACTGACAAGAACAGTAGATCCTCTTCAGTCCAATACACTGTACTTGCTGGGAACAGATGCGAGTGCTATTTGCCTTGTGTATAGCAAAGGGAGCACAATAGTGACTCTTCTTACCAGAAAACAACTCTTGCTCATAGGACCAGAAACTGCATGGGATTCAACTTCATTTAGGACTGGGAAACAAACGCTAGCTCACCTTACAAGAAACACACTCTGCTTTGAGAAAAGAGCACTCGTCTACTCTACTGTGTTTCCTATAGGACCAAAAGAGTGATTTTGCTCAGAACAAAAGAACTGTGCTTTCTACACACACGGGCCATATCTCATTCAACTCTGCTTAGGAACCTGCCAAGAACAGTAGCTCCTCTTCAGTCCAATACACTGTACTTGCTGGGAACAGACATGAGTGCTATTTGCACTGTTTATGGCAAAGGGAGCACAATAGTGACTTTCCTTACCAGAAAACATCCCTTGTTCGTAGGACCAGAAACTGCATGTGATTCAACTCCATTTTGGACTGGGAAACAAATGCTAGCTCGCCTTACAAGAAACACACTCTGCTTTTGAGAAAAGAGCACTCTTCTATTCTACTGTGTTTCCTATGGGGTCCGAAAAGTGAGCTTGCTCAGAACAAAAGAACTGTGCTTCCTACACACACGGGCCATATCTAGTTCAACTCTGCTTAGGAAACTGACAAGAACAGTAGATCCTCTTCAGTCCAATACACTGTACTTGATGGGAACAGATGCGAGTGCTGTTTGCCCTGTGTATAGCAAAGGGAGCACAATAGTGACTCTTCTTACCAGAAAACAACTCTTGCTCGTAGGACCAGAAACTGCATGGGATTCAACTCCATTTAGGACTGGGAAACAAACGCTAGCTCGCCTTACAAGAAACACACTCTGCTTTTGAGAAAAGAGCACTCTTCTACTCTACTGTGTTTCCTATGGGGTCCGAACAGTGAGCTTACTCAGAACAAAAGAACTGTGCTTCCTAAACACAAGGGCCATATCTAGTTCAACTCTGCTTAGGAAACTGACAAGAACAGTAGCTCCTCTTCTGTCCAATACACTGTACTTGCAAAGAACAGTAGCGAGTGTTGTTTGTACTGTGTATGGCAATAGGAGCACAATAGTGACTCTTCTTACCAGAAAACAACTCTTGCTCATAGGACAAGAAACTGCATGTAATTCAACTCCATTTAGGACTGGAAAACAAACGCTAGCTCACCTTACAAGAAACAAACTCTGCTTTTTAGGAAAGAGCACTCTTCTACTCTAATGTGTTTCCTATGGGGTCTGAACAGTGAGCATGCTCAGAACAAAATAACTGTGTTTCCTACACACACGGGCCATATCTAGTTCAACTCTCCTTAGGAAACTGACAAGAACAGTAGCTCCTCTTCATTCCAATACACTGTACTTGCTGGGAACAGACGCGAGTGCTATTTGCACTGTGTATGGCAATGGGAACAAAATAGTGACTCTTCTTACCAGAAAACAACTCTTGCTCATAGGACGAAATACTGCATGGGATTCAACTACATTTAGGACCTGGAAACAAATGCTAGCTCGCCTTACAAGAAACACACTCTGCTTTTGAGAAAAGAGCACTCGTCTACTCTACTGTGTTTCCTATAGGGCCAGAACAGTGAGCTTGCTCAAAACAAAAGAATTGTGCTTCCTACACACACGGGCCATATCTAGATCAATTCTGCTTAGGAAACTGACAAGAACAGTAGATCCTCTTAAGTCCAATACACTGTACATGCTGGGAACAGACGCGAGTGCTATTTGCCCTGTGTATGACACAGGGAGCACAATAGTGACTCTTCTTACTAGAAAACAACTCTTGCTTGTAGGACGAGAAACTGCATGTGATTCAACTCCATTTAGGAATGGGAAACAAAAGCTAGCTCGCCTTACAAGAAACACACTCTGCTTTTGAGAAAAGAGCACTCTTCTACTCTACTTTGTTTCCTATAGGGCCAAAACAGTGAGCTTGCTCAGAACAAAAGAACTCTGCTTCCTACACACACGGGCCATATCTTGTTTAACTCTGCTTAGAAAACTGACAAGAACAGTAGATTCTCTTCAGTCCAATACACTGTACATGCTGGGAACAGACGCCAGTGCTAATTGCCCTGTGTATGACAATGGGAGCACAAAAGTGACTCTTCTTACCAGAAAACAACTCTTGCTCCTAGGATCAGAAATACATGTGATTCGACTCCATTTAGGACTGTGAAACAAACGCTAGCTAGTCTTACAAGAAATACACTCTGCTTTTGAGAAAAGAGCACTCTTCTACTCTACTGTGTTTCCTATGGGGTCCGAACAGTGAGCTTGCTCAGAGCAAAAGGACTGTGCTTCCTACAAACCCGGGCCATATCTAGTTCAACTCTGCTTAGGAAATGGACAAGAACAGTAGCTCCTCCTCTGTCGAATACACTGTACTTGCAAAGAACAGTAGCGAATGTTGTTTGCACTGTGTATGGCAATGGGAGCACAATAGCGACTCTTCCTACCCGAAAACAACTCTTGCTCATAGGACAAGAAACTGCATGAAATTCAACTACATTTAGGACTGGGAAACAAACGTTAGCTCGCCTTACAAGAAACAAACTCTGCATCTGAGAAAAGAGCACTCTTCTACTCTTCTGTGTTGTCTATAGGGCCAGAACAGTGAGCTTGCTCAGAACAAAAGAACTGTGCTTCCTACACACATGGGCCATATATAGTTCAACTCTGCTTAGGAAACTGACAAGAACAGTAGCTCCTCTTCAGTCCAATACACTGTACTTGCTGGGAACAGACGTGAGTGCTATTTGCACTGTTTATGGCAAAGGGAGCACAATAGTGACTTTCCTTACCAGAAAACATCCCTTGCTCGTAGGACCAGAAACTGCATGTGATTCAACTCTATTTTGGACTGGGAAACAAACGCTAGCTCGCCTTACAAGAAACACACTCTGCTTTTGAGAAAAGAGCACTCTTCTATTCTACTGTGTTTCCTATGGGGTCCGAACAGTGAGCTTGCTCAGAACAAAAGAACTGTGCTTCCTACACACACTGGCCATATCTAGTTCAACTCTGCTTAGGTAACAGAAAAGAACAGTAGATCCTCTTCAGTGCAATACACTCTACATGCTGGGAACAGACGCGAGTCCTATTTGCACTGTGTATGGCAATGGGAGCGAAATAGTGACTCCTCTTACCAGAAAACAACTCGTGCTCGTAGGACCAGAAACTCATGAGATTCAAATCTGTTTCTGACTAGGAAACAAACACTAGCTAGCCTTACAAGAAACACACTCTGCTTTTGAGAAAAGAGCACTCTTCTATTCTACTGTGTTTCCTATGTGGTCCGAACAGTGAGCTTGCTCAGAACAAAAGAACTGTGCTTCCTACACACACGGGCCATATCTAGTTCAACTCTGCTTAGGTAACTGTCAAGAACAGTAGATCCTCTTCAGTGCAATACCCTGTACATGCTGGGACAGACGCGAGTGCTTTTTACCCTGTGTATGGTAATGGGAGCTCAAAAGTGACTCTTCTTACCAGAAAACAACTCTTTCTTGTAGGACCAGAAACTGCATGTGATTCAACTCCATTTAGGACTTGGAAACAAACGCTAGTTCTCCTTAGAAGAAACACACTCTGCTTTGGAGAAAAGAGCACACTTCTACTCTACTGTGTTTCCTGTAGGGCCAGAACAGTGAGCTTGCTCAGAACAAAAGAACTGTGCTTCCTACACACACGGGCCATATCTAGTTCAACTCTGCTTAGGAAACTGACAAGAACAGTAGCTCCTCTTCAGTCCAATACACTGTACTTGCTGGAAACAGACGCGAGTGCTATTTGCACTGTGTATGGCAAAGGGAGTACAATAGTGACTTTCCTTTCCAGAAAACAACTCTTGCTCGTAGGACTAGAAACTGCATGTGATTCAACTCCATTTAGGACTGGGAAACAAACGCAAGCTCGCCTTACAAGAAACACACTCTGCTTTTGAGAAAAGAGCACTCTTCTACTCTACTGTGTTTCCTATACGCCAGAAGAGTGAGCTAGCTCAGAACAAAAGAACTGTGCTTCCTACACACACGGGCCATATCTAGTTCAACTCTGCTTAGGAAACTGACAAGAACAGTAGATCCTCTTCAGTCCAATACACTGTACTTGCTGGGAACAGATGCGAGTGCTGTTTGCCCTGTGTATAGCAAAGGGAGCACAATAGTGACTCTTCTTACCAGAAAACAACTCTTGCTCGTAGGACCAGAAACTGCATGGGATTCAACTCCATTTAGGACTGGGAAACAAACGCTAGCTCGCCTTACAAGAAACACACTCTGCTTTTGAGAAAAGAGCACTCTTCTACTCTACTGTGTTTCCTATGGGGTCCGAACAGTGAGCTTACTCAGAACAAAAGAACTGTGCTTCCTAAACACAAGGGCCATATCTAGTTCAACTCTGCTTAGGAAACTGACAAGAACAGTAGCTCCTCTTCTGTCCAATACACTGTACTTGCAAAGAACAGTAGCGAGTGTTGTTTGTACTGTGTATGGCAATAGGAGCACAATAGTGACTCTTCTTACCAGAAAACAACTCTTGCTCATAGGACAAGAAACTGCATGTAATTCAACTCCATTTAGGACTGGGAAACAAACGCTAGCTCACCTTACAAGAAACAAACTCTGCTTTTTAGGAAAGAGCACTCTTCTACTCTAATGTGTTTCCTATGGGGTCTGAACAGTGAGCATGCTCAGAACAAAATAACTGTGTTTCCTACACACACGGGCCATATCTAGTTCAACTCTCCTTAGGAAACTGACAAGAACAGTAGCTCCTCTTCATTCCAATACACTGTACTTGCTGGGAACAGACGCGAGTGCTATTTGCACTGTGTATGGCAATGGGAACAAAATAGTGACTCTTCTTACCAGAAAACAACTCTTGCTCATAGGACGAAATACTGCATGGGATTCAACTACATTTAGGACCTGGAAACAAATGCTAGCTCGCCTTACAAGAAACACACTCTGCTTTTGAGAAAAGAGCACTCGTCTACTCTACTGTGTTTCCTATAGGGCCAGAACAGTGAGCTTGCTCAAAACAAAAGAATTGTGCTTCCTACACACACGGGCCATATCTAGATCAATTCTGCTTAGGAAACTGACAAGAACAGTAGATCCTCTTAAGTCCAATACACTGTACATGCTGGGAACAGACGCGAGTGCTATTTGCCCTGTATATGACACAGGGAGCACAATAGTGACTCTTCTTACTAGAAAACAACTCTTGCTTGTAGGACGAGAAACTGCATGTGATTCAACTCCATTTAGGAATGGGAAACAAAAGCTAGCTCGCCTTACAAGAAACACACTCTGCTTTTGAGAAAAGAGCACTCTTCTACTCTACTTTGTTTCCTATAGGGCCAAAACAGTGAGCTTGCTCAGAACAAAAGAACTCTGCTTCCTACACACACGGGCCATATCTTGTTTAACTCTGCTTAGAAAACTGACAAGAACAGTAGATTCTCTTCAGTCCAATACACTGTACATGCTGGGAACAGACGCCAGTGCTATTTGCCCTGTGTATGACAATGGGAGCACAAAAGTGACTCTTCTTACCAGAAAACAACTCTTGCTCCTAGGATCAGAAATACATGTGATTCGACTCCATTTAGGACTGTGAAACAAACGCTAGCTAGTCTTACAAGAAATACACTCTGCTTTTGAGAAAAGAGCACTCTTCTACTCTACTGTGTTTCCTATGGGGTCCGAACAGTGAGCTTGCTCAGAGCAAAAGGACTGTGCTTCCTACAAACCCGGGCCATATCTAGTTCAACTCTGCTTAGGAAATGGACAAGAACAGTAGCTCCTCCTCTGTCGAATACACTGTACTTGCAAAGAACAGTAGCGAATGTTGTTTGCACTGTGTATGGCAATGGGAGCACAATAGCGACTCTTCCTACCCGAAAACAACTCTTGCTCATAGGACAAGAAACTGCATGAAATTCAACTACATTTAGTACTGGGAAACAAACGTTAGCTCGCCTTACAAGAAACAAACTCTGCATCTGAGAAAAGAGCACTCTTCTACTCTTCTGTGTTGTCTATAGGGCCAGAACAGTGAGCTTGCTCAGAACAAAAGAACTGTGCTTCCTACACACATGGGCCATATATAGTTCAACTCTGCTTAGGAAACTGACAAGAACAGTAGCTCCTCTTCAGTCCAATACACTGTACTTGCTGGGAACAGACGTGAGTGCTATTTGCACTGTTTATGGCAAAGGGAGCACAATAGTGACTTTCCTTACCAGAAAACATCCCTTGCTCGTAGGACCAGAAACTGCATGTGATTCAACTCTATTTTGGACTGGGAAACAAACGCTAGCTCGCCTTACAAGAAACACACTCTGCTTTTGAGAAAAGAGCACTCTTCTATTCTACTGTGTTTCCTATGGGGTCCGAACAGTGAGCTTGCTCAGAACAAAAGAACTGTGCTTCCTACACACACTGGCCATATCTAGTTCAACTCTGCTTAGGTAACAGAAAAGAACAGTAGATCCTCTTCAGTGCAATACACTCTACATGCTGGGAACAGACGCGAGTCCTATTTGCACTGTGTATGGCAATGGGAGCGAAATAGTGACTCCTCTTACCAGAAAACAACTCGTGCTCGTAGGACCAGAAACTCATGAGATTCAAATCTGTTTCTGACTAGGAAACAAACACTAGCTAGCCTTACAAGAAACACACTCTGCTTTTGAGAAAAGAGCACTCTTCTATTCTACTGTGTTTCCTATGTGGTCCGAACAGTGAGCTTGCTCAGAACAAAAGAACTGTGCTTCCTACACACACGGGCCATATCTAGTTCAACTCTGCTTAGGTAACTGTCAAGAACAGTAGATCCTCTTCAGTGCAATACCCTGTACATGCTGGGACAGACGCGAGTGCTTTTTACCCTGTGTATGGTAATGGGAGCTCAAAAGTGACTCTTCTTACCAGAAAACAACTCTTTCTTGTAGGACCAGAAACTGCATGTGATTCAACTCCATTTAGGACTTGGAAACAAACGCTAGTTCGCCTTAGAAGAAACACACTCTGCTTTGGAGAAAAGAGCACACTTCTACTCTACTGTGTTTCCTGTAGGGCCAGAACAGTGAGCTTGCTCAGAACAAAAGAACTGTGCTTCCTACACACACGGGCCATATCTAGTTCAACTCTGCTTAGGAAACTGACAAGAACAGTAGCTCCTCTTCAGTCCAATACACTGTACTTGCTGGAAACAGACGCGAGTGCTATTTGCACTGTGTATGGCAAAGGGAGTACAATAGTGACTTTCCTTTCCAGAAAACAACTCTTGCTCGTAGGACTAGAAACTGCATGTGATTCAACTCCATTTAGGACTGGGAAACAAACGCAAGCTCGCCTTACAAGAAACACACTCTGCTTTTGAGAAAAGAGCACTCTTCTACTCTACTGTGTTTCCTATACGCCAGAAGAGTGAGCTAGCTCAGAACAAAAGAACTGTGCTTCCTACACACACGGGCCATATCTAGTACAACTGTGCTTAGGAAACTGACAAGAACAGTAGATCCTCTTCAGTCCAATACACTTTACATGCTGGGAACAGACGCCAGTTCTATTTGCCCTGTGTATGAAAATGGGAGCGCAATAGTGTCTCTTCTTAGATAAAACAAGTCTAGCTCATAGGACCAGAAACTGCATGTGATTGAACTCAATTTAGGACTGGGAAACAAACGCTAGCTCGCCTTATAAGAAACACATTCTGCTTTTGAGAAAGAGCACTCTTCTACTCTCCTGTGTTTCCTATTGCCAGAAGAGTGAGCTTGCTCAGAACAAAAGAAGTGTACTTCCTGCACACACGGGCCATATCTAGTTCAACTTTGCTTAGAAAACTGACAAGAACAGTAGATCCTCTTCAGTCCAATACACTGTACTTGCTGGGAACAGATGCGAGTGCTATTTGCCCTGTGTATAGCAAAGGGAGCACAATAGTGACTCTTCTTACCAGAAAACAACTCTTGCTCGTAGGACCAGAAACTGCATGGGATTCAACTCCATTTAGGACTGGGAAACAAACGCTAGCTCGCCTTACAAGAAACACACTCTGCTTTTGAGAAAAGAGCACTCTTCTACTCTACTGTGTTTCCTATGGGGTCTACAGTGAGCATACTCAGAACAAAAGAACTGTGCTTCCTAAACACACGGGCCATCTCTAGTTCAACTCTGCTTAGCAAACTGACAAGAACAGTAGCTCCTCTTCTGTCCAATACACTGTACCTGCAAAGAACAGTAGCGAGTGTTGTTTGTACTGTGTATGGCAATAGGAGCACAATAGTGACTCTTCTTACCAGAAAACAACTCTTGCTCATAGGACAAGAAACTGCATGTAATTCAACTTCATTTAGGACTGGGAAACAAACGCTAGATCACCGTACAAGAAACACACTCTGCTTTGAGAAAAGAGCACTCGTCTACTCTACTGTGTTTCCTATAGGACCAAAAGAGTGATTTTGCTCAGAACAAAAGAACTGTGCTTCCTACACACACGGGCCATATCTCATTCAACTCTGCTTAGGAACCTGCCAAGAACAGTAGCTCCTCTTCAGTCCAATACACTGTACTTGCTGGGAACAGACATGAGTGCTATTTGCACTGTTTATGGCAAAGGGAGCACAATAGTGACTTTCCTTACCAGAAAACATCCCTTGTTCGTAGGACCAGAAACTGCATGTGATTCAACTCCATTTTGGACTGGGAAACAAATGCTAGCTCGCCTTACAAGAAACACACTCTGCTTTTGAGAAAAGAGCACTCTTCTATTCTACTGTGTTTCCTATGGGGTCCGAACAGTGAGCTTGCTCAGAACAAAAGAACTGTGCTTCCTACACACACGGGCCATATCTAGTTCAACTCTGCTTAGGAAACTGACAAGAACAGTAGATCATTTTCAGTGCAATACACTGTACATGCTGGGAACAGACGCGAGTCCTATGTGCACTGTGTATGGCAATGGGAGCGAAATAGTGACTCCTCTTACCAGAAAACAACTCTTGCTCGTAGGACCAGAAACTCATGAGATTCAAATCTGTTTCTGACTGGGAAACAAACACTAGCTAGCCTTACAAGAAACACACTCTGCTTTTGAGAAAAGAGCACTCTTCTATTCTACTGTGTTTCCTATGTGGTCCGAACATTGAGCTTGCTCAGAACAAAAGAACTGTGCTTCCTACACACACGGGCCATACCTAGTTCAACTCTGCTTAGGTAACTGTCAAGAACAGTAGATCCTCTTCAGTGCAATACCCTGTACATGCTGGGACAGACGCGAGTGCTTTTTACCCTGTGTATGGTAATGGGAGCTCAATAGTGACTCTTCTTACCAGAAAACAACTCTTTATTGTAGGACCAGAAACTGCATGTGATTCAACTCCATTTAGGACTTGGAAACAAACGCTAGTTCGCCTTAGAAAAAACACACTCTGCTTTGGAGAAAAGAGCACACTTCTACTCTACTGTGTTTCCTATAGGGCCAGAACAGTGAGCTTGCTCAGAACAAAAGAACTGTGCTTCCTACACACACCGGCCATATCTAGTTCAACTCTGCTTAGGAAACTGACAAGAACAGTAGCTCCTCTTCAGTCCAATACACTGTACTTGCTGGGAACAGACGCGAGTGCTATTTGCACTGTGTATGGCAAAGGGAGCACAATAGTGACTTTCCTTTCCAGAAAACAACTCTTGCTCGTAGGACTAGAAACTGCATGTGATTCAACTCCATTTAGGACTGGGAAACAAACGCAAGCTCGCCTTACAAGAAACACACTCTGCTTTTGAGAAAAGAGCACTCTTCTACTCTACCGTGTTTCCTGTAGGGCCAGAACAGTGAGCTTGCTCAGAACAAAAGAACTGTGCTTCCTACACACACGGCCATATCTAGTTCAATTCTGCTTAGGAAACTGACAAGAACAGTAGATCCTCTTCAGTCCAATACACTGTACATGCTGGGAACAGACGAGTGTGTAATTTGCCCTTTGTATGACAATGGGAGCACAATAGTGACTCTTCTTACCAGAAAACAACTCTTGCTCGTAGGACCAGAAACTGCATGTGATTCAACTCCATGTATGACTGGGAAACAAACGCTAGCTCGCCTTAGAAGAAACAAACTCTGCTTTTTAGGAAAGAGCACTCTTCTACTCTAATGTGTTTCCTATTTGGTCCGAACAGTGAGCGTGCTCAGAACAAAATAACTGTGTTTCCTACACACACGGGCCATATCTAGTTCAACTCTCCTTAGGAAACTGACAAGAACAGTAGCTCCTCT
>NW_026736329.1:0-74857 GCF_949786415.1 Peromyscus eremicus | reverse complement strand
GCTCCTAGGAACAGAAACTGCATGGGATTCAACTCCATTTAGGACTGGGAAACAAAGGCTAGCTCGCCTTACAAGAAACACACTCTGCTTTTGAGAAAAGAGCACAATTCTACTCTACTGTGTTTCCTATGGGGTCCGAACAGTGAGCTTGCTCAGAACCAAAGAACTGTGCTTCCTACACACACCGACCATATCTAGTTCAACTCTGCTTAGGAAACTGACAAGAACAGTAGCTCCTCTTCAGTCCGATACACTGTACTTGCTGGGAACAGACGCGAGTGCTATTTGCACTGTGTATTGCATTTGGAGCACAATAGTGACTCTTCTTAACAGAAAACAACTCTTGCTCGTAGGACCAAAAACTGCCTGTGACAACTCCATTTAGGGCTGCAAAACAAACACGAACTCGCCTTACAAGAAACACACTCTGCTTTAGAGAAAAGAGCACTCTTCTACTCTACTGTGTTCCCTATGGGGTCCGAACAGTGAGCTTGCTCAGAACAAAAAAACTGTGCTTCCTACACACACGGCCATATCTAGTTCAAGTCTGATTAGGAACCTGACAAAAACAGTAGATCCTCTTTCGTCCAATACACTCTACTTGCTGGGAACAGACGCCAGTGCTATTTGTCCTGTGTATGGCAATGGCAGCGCAATAGTGACTCTTCTTACCATAAAACAACTCTTGCTCGTAGGACCAGAAACTGCATGTGATTCAACTCCATTTAGGACTGGGAAACAAACGCTAGCTCACCTTACAAGAAACACACTCTGCTTTAGAGAAAAGACCACTCTTCTACTCTACTGTGTTTCCTATGGGTTCCGAACAGTGAGCTTGGTCAGAACTAAAGAACTGTGCTTCCTACACACACGGATATATCTAGTTGAACTCTGCTTAGGAAACTGACAAGAACAGTAGCTCCTCTTCAGTCCGATACACTGTACTTGCTGGGAACGGACGCGAGTGCTATTTGCACTGTGGATGGCAATGGGAGCACCATAGTGTCTTTCCTTACCAGAAAACAACTCTTGCTCATAGGACCAGAAACTGCATGTGATTCAACTCCATTTAGGACTGGGAAACAAATGCTAGCTCGCCTTACATGGAACACACTCTGCTTTTGAGTAAAGAGTACTCTTCTACTCTACTGTGTTTCCTATGGGGCCAGTACAGTGAGCTTGCTCAGAACAAAAGAACTGTGCTTCCTACACACACGGGCCATATCTAGTTCAACTCTGCTTAGGAAACTGACAAGAACAGTAGCTGCTCTTCAGTCTGATACACTGTACTTGCTGGGAACAGACGCGAGAGCTATTTGCACTGTGTATGGCAAGGGGAGCGCAATCGTGATTTTCCTTACCAGAAAACAACTCTTACTCGTAGGACAAGAACCTGCATGTGATTCAACTCCATTTAGGACTGGGAAACAAACGCTAGCTCGCCTTACAAGAAACACACTCTGCTTTTGAGAAAAGAGCACTCTTCTACTCTACTGTGTTTCCTATGGTGTCCGAACAGTGAGCTTGATCAGAACAAAAGAACTGTGATTCCTACACACATGGCCATATCTAGTTCAATTCTGCTTAGGAACCTGACAAGAACAGTAGATCCTCTTCAGTCCAATACACTGTACTTGCTGGGAACAGACGCGAGTGCTATTTGCACTGTGTATGGCAATGGGAACGCAATAAGGACTTTCCTTACCAGAAAACAACTCTTGCTCTTAGGACGAGAAACTGCATGTGATTCAACTCCATTTAGGACTGGGAAACAAATGCTAGCTCGCCTTACATGAAACACACTCTGCTTTTGAGAAAAGAGCACTCTTCTACTCTACTGTATTTCCTATAGGGCCAGAACAGTGAGCTTGCTCAGAAAAAAAGAACTGTGCTTCCTACACACACGGGCCATATCTAGTTCAACTCTGCTTAGGAAACTGAGAAGAACAGTAGCTCCTCTTCAGTCCGATACACTGTACTTGCTGGGAACAGACGGGAGGGCTATTTGCACTGTGTATGGCAATGGGAGCGCAATAGTGACTTTCCTTACCAGAAAACAACTCTTGCTCGTAGGACCAGAAACTGCATGTGATTCCACTCCATTTAGGACAGGGAAAAAAACGCTAGCTCGCCTTACAAGAAACACACTCTGCTTTAGAGAAAAGAGCACTCTTCTACTCTACTGTTTTTCCTATGGGGTCCAAACAGTGAGCTTGCTCAGAACAAAAGAACTGTGCTTCCTACACACACTGACCATATCTAGTTCAACTCTGCTTAGGAAACTGACAAGAACAGTAGCTCCTATTCAGTCCAATACACTGTACTTGCTGGGAAAAGACGCGAGTGCTATTTGCCTTGTGTAGGGCAATGGGAGGACAATAGTGACTTTCCTTACCAGAAAAAAACTCTTGTTCGTAGGACCAGAAACTGCATGTGATTCAACTCCATTTAGGACTAGGTTACAAACGCTAGCTCGCCTTACAAAAACACACTCTGCTTTTGAGAAAAGAGCACTCTTCTACTCTACTGTGTTTCCTATAGGGACAGAGCAGTGAGATTGCTCAGAACATAAGAACTGTGCTTCCTACACACACGGGCCATATCTAGTTCAACTCTGCTTAGGAAACTGACAAGAACAGTAGCTCCTATTCAGTCCAATACACTGTACTTGCTGGGAAAAGACGCGAGTGCTATTTGCCTTGTGTAGGGCAATGGGAGCACAATAGTGACTTTCCTTACCAGAAAAAAACTCTTGTTCGTAGGACCAGAAACTGCATGTGATTCAACTCCATTTAGGACTAGGTTACAAACACTAGCTCGCCTTACAAAAACACACTCTGCTTTTGAGAAAAGAGCACTCTTCTACTCTACTGTGTTTCCTATAGGGACAGAACAGTGAGATTGCTCAGAACATAAGAACTGTGCTTCCTACACACACGGGCCATATCTAGTTCAACTCTGCTTAGGAAACTGACAAGAACAGTAGCTCCTCTTCAGTCTGATACACTGTACTTGCTGGGAACAGACGTGAGAGCTATTTGTACTGTGTATGGCAAGGGGAGCGCAATCGTGACTTTCCTTACCAGAAAACAACTCTTGCTCATAGGACCAGAAACTGCATGTGATTCAACTCCATTTTGGACTGGGAAACAAATGCTAGCTCGCCTTTCAAAAAACACAGTCTGCTTTTGAGAAAAGAGCACTCTTCTACTCTACTGTTTTCCCAATGGGGTCCGAACAGTGAGCTTGCTCAGAACAAAAGAACTTTGCTTCCTACACACACGGCCATATCTTGTTCAATTCTTCTTAGGAACCTGACAAGAACAGTAGATCCTCTTCAGTCCAATACACTGTACTTGCTGGGAACAGACGCCAGTGCTATTTGTCCTGTGTATGGCAATGGCAGCGCAATAGTGACTCTTCTTACCATAAAACAACCCTTGCTCGTAGGACCAGAAACTGCATGTGATTCAAATCCATTTAGGACTGGGAAAAAAACGCTAGCTCGCCTTACAAGAAACACACTCTGATTTTGAGTAAAGAGTACTCTTCTACTCTACTGTGTTTCCTATGGGGCCAGAACAGTGAGCTTGCTCAGAACAAAAGAACTGTGCTTCCTACACACACGGGCCATATCTAGTTCAACTCTGCTTAAGAAACTGACAAGAACAGTAGCTCCTCTTCAGTCCGATACACTGTACTTGCTGGGAACAGACGCGAGAGCTATTTGCACTGTGTATGCCAAGGGGAGCGCAATAGTGACTTTCCTTACTAGAAAACAACTCTTTCTCTTAGGACCAGAAACTGCATGTGATTCAACTCCATTTAGGACTGGGGAACAACCGCTAGCTCGCCTTACAAGAAACACACTCTGCTTTTGAGAAAAGAGCACTCGTCTACTCTACTGTGTTTCTTATGATGTCCGAATAGTGAGCTTGCTCAGAACAAAAGAACTGTGCTTCCTACACCGACGGCCATATCTAGTTCAATTCTGCTTAGGAACCTGACAAGAACAGTAAATCCTCTTCAGTCCAATACACTGTACTTGCTGGGAATAGACGCCAGTGCTATTTGTCCTGTGTATGGCAATGGCAGCGCAATAGTGACTCTTCTTACCATAAAACAACCCTTGCTCGTAGGACCAGAAACTGCATGTGATTCCACTCCATTTAGGACTGGGAAAAAAACGCTAGCTCGCCTTACAAGAAACACACTCTGCTTTAGAGAAAAGAGCACTCTTCTACTCTACTGTGTTTCCTATAGGGCCAGAACAGTGAGCTTGCTCAGAACAAAAGAACTGTGCTTCCTACACACGGGCCATATCTAGTTCAAGTCTGCTTAGGAAACTGACAAGAACAGTAGCTCCTCTTCAGTCCGATACACTGTACTTGCAGGGAACAGACGCGAGTGCTATTTGCAATGTGGATGGCAATGGGAGCACAATAGTGACTTTCCTTACCAGAAAACAACTCTTGCTCATAGGACCAGAAACTGCATGTGTTTCAACTCCATTTAGGACTGGGAAACAAATGCTAGCTTGCCTTACATGAAACACACTCTGCTTTTGAGTAAAGAGCACTCTTCTGCTCTATAGTGTTTCCTATGTGGCCAGAACAGTGAGCTTGCTCAGAACAAAAGAACTGTGCTTCCTACACAAACGGGCCATATCTAGTTCAACTCTGCTTAGGAAACTGACAAGAACAGTAGCTCCTCTTCAGTCCAATACACTGTACTTGCTGGGAACAGACGCATGTGCTATTTGCACTGTATATGGCAATGGGAGCACAATAGTGACTTTCCTTACCAGAAAACAACTCTTGCTCGTAGGACCAGAAACTGCATGTGATTCAACTCCATTTAGGACTGGGAAACAAATGCCTGCTCGGTTACATGAAACACACTCTGCTTTTGAGAAAAGAGCACTCTTCTACTCTACTGTGTTTCCTATAGGGCCAGAACAGTGAGCTTGCTCAGAAAAAAAGAACTGTGCTTCCTACACACACGGGCCATATCTAGTTCAACTCTGCTTAGGAAACTGACAAGAACAGTAGCTCCTCTTCAGTCGGATACAGTGTACTTGCTGGGAACAGACGCGTGTGCTATTTGCACTGTGTATGGCAAAGGGAGCACAATAGTGACTTTCATTACCAGAAAACAACTCTTGCTTGTAGGACCAGAAACTGCATGTGATTCAACTCCATTTTGGACTGGGAAACAAATGCTAGCTCGTTTTCAAGAAACACACTCTGCTTTTGAGAAAAGAGCACTATTCTACTCTACTGTGTTTCTTATGGTGTCCAAACAGTGAGCTTGCTCAGAACAAAAGAACTGTGCTTCCTACACCGACGGCCATATCTAGTTCAATTCTGCTTAGGAACCTGACAAGAACAGTAAATCCTCTTCAGTCCAATACACTGTCCTTGCTGGGAACAGATGCCAGTGCTATTTGTCCTGTGTATGGCAATTCCAGCGCAATAGTGACTCTTCTTACCATAAAACTACTCTTGCTCGTAGGACCAGAAACTGCATGGTATTCCACTGCATTTAGGACTGGGAAACAAAAGCTAGCTCGCCTTACAAGAAACACACTCTGCTTTAGAGAAAAGAGCACTCTTCTACTCTACTGTGTTTCCTATGGGGTCTGAACAGTGAGCTTGCTCAGAACAAAAGAACACTGTTTCCTACACACACGGGCCATATCTAGTTCAACTCTGCTTAGGAACCTGACAAGAACAGTAGATCCTCTTCAGTCCAATACACTGTACTTGCTGGGAACAGACTCCAGTGCTATTTGTCCTGTGTATGGCAATGGCAGCGCAATATTGACTATTCTTACCAGAAAACAACTCTTGCTCATAGGACCAGAAACTGCATGTGATTCAACTCCATTTAGGACTGGGGAACAAACGCTAGCTCTCCTTACAAGAAACACACTCTGCTTTTGAGAAAAGAGCACTCTTCTACTCTACTGTGTTTCCTATGGGGTCCAAACAGTGAGCTTGCTCAGAACAAAAGAACTGTGCTTCCTACACACACCGACCATATCTAGTTCAACTCTGCTTAGGAAACTGACAAGAACAGTAGCTCCTATTCAGTCCAATACACTGTACTTGCTGGGAACAGACGCGAGTGCTATTTGCACTGTGTATGGCAATGGGAGCACAATAGTAACTTTCCTTACCAGAAAACAACTCTTGCTCATAGGACCGGAAACTGCCTGTGATTGAACTCCATTTAGGACTAGGAAACAAACTCTAGCTCGCCTTACAAGAAACACACTCTGCTTTTGATTATAGAGCACTCTTCTACTCTACTGTGTTTCCTATGAGGTCCGAACAGTGAGCTTGCTCAGAACAAAAAAAAACGTGCTTCCTACACACACCGCCACACCTAGTTCAATTCTGCTTAGGAACCTGACAAGAACAGTAGATCCTCTTCAGTCCAATACACTGTACTGCTGGGAACAGACAACACTGCTATTTGTCCGGTGTATGGCAATGGCAGCGCAAAAGTGACTCTTCTTACCATAAAACAACTCTTGCTCGTAGGACCAGAAACTGCATGTGATTCAACTCCATTTAGGACTGGGAAACAAACGCTAGCTCGCCTTACAAGAAACACACTCTGCTTTAGAGAAAAGAGCACTCTTCTACTCTACTGTGTTTCCTATAGGGCCAGAAGAGTGAGCTTGCTCAGAACATAAGAACTGTGCTTCCTACACACACGGGCCATATCTAGTTCAACTCTGCTTAGGAAACTGAGAAGAACAGTAGCTCCTCTTCAGTCCAATACACTGTATTTACTGGGAACAGACGCGAGAGCTATTGGCACTATGAATGGCAAGGGGAGCGCAATAGTGACTTTCCTTACCAGAAAACAACTCTTGCTCTTAGGACCAGAAACTGCATGTGATTCAACTCCATTTAGGACTGGGAAACAAACGCTAGCTTGCCTTACAAGAAACACACTCTACTTTTGATAAAAGAGCACTCTTCTACTCTACTGTGTTTCTTATGGTGTCTGAACAGTGAGCTTGCTCAGAACAAAAGAACTGTGCTTCCTACACCGACGGCCATATCTAGTTCAATTCTGCTTAGGAACCTGACAAGAACAGTAAATCCTCTTCAGTCCAATACACTGTCCTTGCTGGGAACAGATGCCAGTGCTGTTTGTCCTGTGTATGGCAATTCCAGCACAATAGTGACTCTTCTTACCATAAAACTACTCTTGCTCGTAGGACCAGAAACTGCATGTGATTCAACTCCATTTAGGACTGGGAAACAAAAGCTAGCTCACCTTACAAGAAACACACTCTGCTTTAGAGAAAAGAGCACTCTTCTACTCTACTGTGTTTCCTATAGGGCCAGAACAGTGAGCTTGCTCAGAACAAAAGAACTGTGCTTCCTACACACGGGCCATATCTAGTTCAACTCTGCTTAGGAAACTGACAAGAACAGTAGCTCCTCTTCAGGCCGATACACTGTACTTGCTGGGAACAGACGCGAGTGCTATTTGCAATGTGTATGGCAATGGGAACGCAATAGTGAATTTCCTTACCAGAAAACAACTCTTGCTCTTAGGACCAGAAACTGCATGTGATTCAACTCCATTTAGGACTGGGAAACAAATGCTAGCTCGCCTTACATGAAACACACTCTGCTTTTGAGAAAAGAGCACTCTTCTACTCTACTGTGTTTCCTATAGGGCCAGAACAGTGAGCTTGCTCAGAAAAAAAGAACTGTGCTTTCTACACACACGGGCCATATCTGGTTCAACTCTGCTTAGGAAACTGAGAAGAACAGTAGCTCCTCTTCAGTCCAATACACTGTACTTGCTGGGAACAGACGGGAGGGCTATTTGCACTGTGTATGGCAATGGGAGCGCAATAGTGACTTTCCATACCAGACAACAACTCTTGCTCGTAGGACCATAAACTGCATGTTATTCCACTGCATTTAGGACTGGGAAACAAACGCTAGCTCGCCTTACAAGAAACACACTCTGCTTTAGAGAAAAGAGCACTCTTCTACTCTACTGTGTTTCCTATGGGGTCTGAACAGTGAGCTTGCTCAGAACAAAAGAACACTGTTTCCTACACACACGGGCCATATCTAGTTCAACTCTGCTTAGGAACCTGACAAGAACAGTAGATCCTCTTCAGTCCAATACACTGTACTTGCTGGGAATAGACTCCAGTGCTATTTGTCCTGTGTATGGCAATGGCAGCGCAATATTGACTACTCTTACCAGAAAACAACTCTTGCTCATAGGACCAGAAACTGCATGGGATTCAACTCCATTTAGGACTGGGGAACAAACGCTAGCTCTCCTTACAAGAAACACACTCTGCTTTTGAGAAAAGAGCACTCTTCTACTCTACTGTGTTTCCTATGGGGTCCAAACAGTGAGCTTGCTCAGAACAAAAGAACTGTGCTTCCTACACACACCGACCATATCTAGTTCAACTCTGCTTAGGAAACTGACAAGAACAGTAGCTCCTATTCAGTCCAATACACTGTACCTGCTGGGAACAGACGCGAGTGCTATTTGCACTGTGTATGGCAATGGGAGCACAATAGTAACTTTCCTTACCAGAAAACAACTCTTGCTCATAGGACCAGACACTGCCTGTGATTGAACTCCATTTAGGACTAGGAAACAAACTCTAGCTCGCCTTACAAGAAACACACTCTGCTTTTGATTATAGAGCACTCTTCTACTCTACTGTGTTTCCTATGAGGTCCGAACAGTGAGCTTGCTCAGAACAAAAAAAAAACGTGCTTCCTACACACACCGCCACACCTAGTTCAATTCTGCTTAGGAACCTGACAAGAACAGTAGATCCTCTTCAGTCCAATACACTGTACTGCTGGGAACAGACAACACTGCTATTTGTCCGGTGAATGGCAATGGCAGCGCAATAGTGACTCTTCTTACCATAAAACAACTCTTGCTCGTAGGACCAGAAACTGCATGTGATTCAACTCCATTTAGGACTGGGAAAGAAACGCTAGCTCGCCTTACAAGAAACACACTCTGCTTTAGAGAAAAGAGCACTCTTCTACTCTACTGTGTTTCCTATGGGGTCCAAACAGTGAGCTTGCTCAGAAAAAAAGAACTGTGCTTCCTACACACACCGAACATATCTAGTTCAACTCTGCTTAGGAAACTGACAAGAACAGCAGCTCCTCTTCAGTCCGAAACACTGTATTTGCTGGGAACAGACGCGAGTGCTCTTTGCACTGTGTATGGCAATGGGAGCACAATAGTGACTTTCCTTACCAGAAAACAACTCTTGCTCTTAGGACCAGAAACTGCATGTGATTCAACTCCATTTAGGACTGGGAAACAAAGGCTAGCTCGCCTTACATGAAACACACTCTGCTTTTGAGAAAAGAGCACTCTTCTACTCTACTGTGTTTCCTATAGGGCCAGAACAGTGAGCTTGCTCAGAACAAAAGAACTGTGCTTCCTACACACACGGGCCATATCTAGTACAACTCTGCTTAAGAAACTGACAAAAACAGTAGCTCCTCTTCAGTCCAATACACTGTACTTGCTGGGAACAGACGCATGTGCTCTTTGCACTGTATATGGCAATGGGAGCGCAATAGTGACTTTCCTTACCAGAAAACATCTCTTGCTCGTAGGACGAGAAACTGCATGTGATTCAACTCCGTTTAGGATTGGGAAACAAATGCTAGCTCGCCTTACATGAAACACACTCTGCTTTTGAGAAAAGAGCACTCTTCTACTCTACTGTGTTTCCTATGGGGTCTGAAAAGTGAGCTTGCTCAGAACAAAAGAACACTGTTTCCTACACACACGGGCCATATCTAGTTCAACTCTGCTTAGGAACCTGACAAGAACAGTAGATCCTCTTCAGTCCAATACACTGTACTTGCTAAGAACAGACTCCAGTGCTATTTGTCCTGTGTATGGCAATGGCAGCGCAATATTGACTATTCTTACCAGAAAACAACTCTTGCTCATAGGACCAGAAACTGCATGGGATTCAACTCCATTTAGGACTGAGGAACAAACGCTAGTTCTCCTTACAAGAAACACACTCTGCTTTTGAGAAAAGAGCACTCTTCTACTCTACTGTGTTTCCTATGGGGTCCAAACAGTGACCTTGCTCAGAACAAAAGAACTGTGCTTCCTACACACACCGACCATATCTAGTTCAACTCTGCTTAGGAAACTGACAAGAACAGTAGCTCCTATTCAGTCCAATACACTGTACCTGCTGGGAACAGACGCGAGTGCTATTTGCACTGTGTATGGCAATGGGAGCACAATAGTAACTTTCCTTACCAGAAAACAACTCTTGCTCATAGGACCGGAAACTGCCTGTGATTGAACTCCATTTAGGACTAGGAAACAAACTCTAGCTCGCCTTACAAGAAACACACTCTGCTTTTGATTATAGAGCACTCTTCTACTCTACTGTGTTTCCTATGAGGTCCGAACAGTGAGCTTGCTCAGAACAAAAAAAAACGTGCTTCCTACACACACCGCCACACCTAGTTCAATTCTGCTTAGGAACCTGACAAGAACAATAGATCCTCTTCAGTCCAATACACTGTATTGCTGGGAACAGACAACACTGCTATTTGTCCGGTGTATGGCAATGGCAGCGCAATAGTGACTCTTCTTACCATAAAACAACTCTTGCTCGTAGGACCAGAAACTGCATGTGATTCAACTCCATTTAGGACTGGGAAAGAAACGCTAGCTCGCCTTACAAGAAACACACTCTGCTTTAGAGAAAAGAGCACTCTTCTACTCTACTGTGTTTCCAATGGGGTCCAAACAGTGAGCTTGCTCAGAAAAAAAGAACTGTGCTTCCTACACACACCGAACATATCTAGTTCAACTCTGCTTAGGAAACTGACAAGAACAGCAGCTCCTCTTCAGTCCGAAACACTGTATTTCCTGGGAACAGACGCGAGAGCTCTTTGCACTGTGTATGGCAATGGGAGCTCAATAGTTACTTTCCTTACCAGAAAACAACTCTTGCTCCTAGGAACAGAAACTGCATGGGATTCAACTCCATTTAGGACTGGGAAACAAAGGCTAGCTCGCCTTACAAGAAACACACTCTGCTTTTGAGAAAAGAGCACAATTCTACTCTACTGTGTTTCCTATGGGGTCCGAACAGTGAGCTTGCTCAGAACCAAAGAACTGTGCTTCCTACACACACCGACCATATCTAGTTCAACTCTGCTTAGGAAACTGACAAGAACAGTAGCTCCTCTTCAGTCCGATACACTGTACTTGCTGGGAACAGACGCGAGTGCTATTTGCACTGTGTATTGCATTTGGAGCACAATAGTGACTCTTCTTAACAGAAAACAACTCTTGCTCGTAGGACCAAAAACTGCCTGTGACAACTCCATTTAGGGCTGCAAAACAAACACGAACTCGCCTTACAAGAAACACACTCTGCTTTAGAGAAAAGAGCACTCTTCTACTCTACTGTGTTCCCTATGGGGTCCGAACAGTGAGCTTGCTCAGAACAAAAAAACTGTGCTTCCTACACACACGGCCATATCTAGTTCAAGTCTGATTAGGAACCTGACAAAAACAGTAGATCCTCTTTCGTCCAATACACTCTACTTGCTGGGAACAGACGCCAGTGCTATTTGTCCTGTGTATGGCAATGGCAGCGCAATAGTGACTCTTCTTACCATAAAACAACTCTTGCTCGTAGGACCAGAAACTGCATGTGATTCAACTCCATTTAGGACTGGGAAACAAACGCTAGCTCACCTTACAAGAAACACACTCTGCTTTAGAGAAAAGACCACTCTTCTACTCTACTGTGTTTCCTATGGGTTCCGAACAGTGAGCTTGGTCAGAACTAAAGAACTGTGCTTCCTACACACACGGATATATCTAGTTGAACTCTGCTTAGGAAACTGACAAGAACAGTAGCTCCTCTTCAGTCCGATACACTGTACTTGCTGGGAACGGACGCGAGTGCTATTTGCACTGTGGATGGCAATGGGAGCACCATAGTGTCTTTCCTTACCAGAAAACAACTCTTGCTCATAGGACCAGAAACTGCATGTGATTCAACTCCATTTAGGACTGGGAAACAAATGCTAGCTCGCCTTACATGGAACACACTCTGCTTTTGAGTAAAGAGTACTCTTCTACTCTACTGTGTTTCCTATGGGGCCAGTACAGTGAGCTTGCTCAGAACAAAAGAACTGTGCTTCCTACACACACGGGCCATATCTAGTTCAACTCTGCTTAGGAAACTGACAAGAACAGTAGCTGCTCTTCAGTCTGATACACTGTACTTGCTGGGAACAGACGCGAGAGCTATTTGCACTGTGTATGGCAAGGGGAGCGCAATCGTGATTTTCCTTACCAGAAAACAACTCTTACTCGTAGGACAAGAACCTGCATGTGATTCAACTCCATTTAGGACTGGGAAACAAACGCTAGCTCGCCTTACAAGAAACACACTCTGCTTTTGAGAAAAGAGCACTCTTCTACTCTACTGTGTTTCCTATGGTGTCCGAACAGTGAGCTTGATCAGAACAAAAGAACTGTGATTCCTACACACATGGCCATATCTAGTTCAATTCTGCTTAGGAACCTGACAAGAACAGTAGATCCTCTTCAGTCCAATACACTGTACTTGCTGGGAACAGACGCGAGTGCTATTTGCACTGTGTATGGCAATGGGAACGCAATAAGGACTTTCCTTACCAGAAAACAACTCTTGCTCTTAGGACGAGAAACTGCATGTGATTCAACTCCATTTAGGACTGGGAAACAAATGCTAGCTCGCCTTACATGAAACACACTCTGCTTTTGAGAAAAGAGCACTCTTCTACTCTACTGTATTTCCTATAGGGCCAGAACAGTGAGCTTGCTCAGAAAAAAAGAACTGTGCTTCCTACACACACGGGCCATATCTAGTTCAACTCTGCTTAGGAAACTGAGAAGAACAGTAGCTCCTCTTCAGTCCGATACACTGTACTTGCTGGGAACAGACGGGAGGGCTATTTGCACTGTGTATGGCAATGGGAGCGCAATAGTGACTTTCCTTACCAGAAAACAACTCTTGCTCGTAGGACCAGAAACTGCATGTGATTCCACTCCATTTAGGACAGGGAAAAAAACGCTAGCTCGCCTTACAAGAAACACACTCTGCTTTAGAGAAAAGAGCACTCTTCTACTCTACTGTTTTTCCTATGGGGTCCAAACAGTGAGCTTGCTCAGAACAAAAGAACTGTGCTTCCTACACACACTGACCATATCTAGTTCAACTCTGCTTAGGAAACTGACAAGAACAGTAGCTCCTATTCAGTCCAATACACTGTACTTGCTGGGAAAAGACGCGAGTGCTATTTGCCTTGTGTAGGGCAATGGGAGGACAATAGTGACTTTCCTTACCAGAAAAAAACTCTTGTTCGTAGGACCAGAAACTGCATGTGATTCAACTCCATTTAGGACTAGGTTACAAACGCTAGCTCGCCTTACAAAAACACACCCTGCTTTTGAGAAAAGAGCACTCTTCTACTCTACTGTGTTTCCTATAGGGACAGAGCAGTGAGATTGCTCAGAACATAAGAACTGTGCTTCCTACACACACGGGCCATATCTAGTTCAACTCTGCTTAGGAAACTGACAAGAACAGTAGCTCCTATTCAGTCCAATACACTGTACTTGCTGGGAAAAGACGCGAGTGCTATTTGCCTTGTGTAGGGCAATGGGAGCACAATAGTGACTTTCCTTACCAGAAAAAAACTCTTGTTCGTAGGACCAGAAACTGCATGTGATTCAACTCCATTTAGGACTAGGTTACAAACACTAGCTCGCCTTACAAAAACACACTCTGCTTTTGAGAAAAGAGCACTCTTCTACTCTACTGTGTTTCCTATAGGGACAGAACAGTGAGATTGCTCAGAACATAAGAACTGTGCTTCCTACACACACGGGCCATATCTAGTTCAACTCTGCTTAGGAAACTGACAAGAACAGTAGCTCCTCTTCAGTCTGATACACTGTACTTGCTGGGAACAGACGTGAGAGCTATTTGTACTGTGTATGGCAAGGGGAGCGCAATCGTGACTTTCCTTACCAGAAAACAACTCTTGCTCATAGGACCAGAAACTGCATGTGATTCAACTCCATTTTGGACTGGGAAACAAATGCTAGCTCGCCTTTCAAAAAACACAGTCTGCTTTTGAGAAAAGAGCACTCTTCTACTCTACAGTTTTCCCAATGGGGTCCGAACAGTGAGCTTGCTCAGAACAAAAGAACTTTGCTTCCTACACACACGGCCATATCTTGTTCAATTCTTCTTAGGAACCTGACAAGAACAGTAGATCCTCTTCAGTCCAATACACTGTACTTGCTGGGAACAGACGCCAGTGCTATTTGTCCTGTGTATGGCAATGGCAGCGCAATAGTGACTCTTCTTACCATAAAACAACCCTTGCTCGTAGGACCAGAAACTGCATGTGATTCAAATCCATTTAGGACTGGGAAAAAAACGCTAGCTCGCCTTACAAGAAACACACTCTGATTTTGAGTAAAGAGTACTCTTCTACTCTACTGTGTTTCCTATGGGGCCAGAACAGTGAGCTTGCTCAGAACAAAAGAACTGTGCTTCCTACACACACGGGCCATATCTAGTTCAACTCTGCTTAAGAAACTGACAAGAACAGTAGCTCCTCTTCAGTCCGATACACTGTACTTGCTGGGAACAGACGCGAGAGCTATTTGCACTGTGTATGCCAAGGGGAGCGCAATAGTGACTTTCCTTACTAGAAAACAACTCTTTCTCTTAGGACCAGAAACTGCATGTGATTCAACTCCATTTAGGACTGGGGAACAACCGCTAGCTCGCCTTACAAGAAACACACTCTGCTTTTGAGAAAAGAGCACTCGTCTACTCTACTGTGTTTCTTATGATGTCCGAATAGTGAGCTTGCTCAGAACAAAAGAACTGTGCTTCCTACACCGACGGCCATATCTAGTTCAATTCTGCTTAGGAACCTGACAAGAACAGTAAATCCTCTTCAGTCCAATACACTGTACTTGCTGGGAATAGACGCCAGTGCTATTTGTCCTGTGTATGGCAATGGCAGCGCAATAGTGACTCTTCTTACCATAAAACAACCCTTGCTCGTAGGACCAGAAACTGCATGTGATTCCACTCCATTTAGGACTGGGAAAAAAACGCTAGCTCGCCTTACAAGAAACACACTCTGCTTTAGAGAAAAGAGCACTCTTCTACTCTACTGTGTTTCCTATAGGGCCAGAACAGTGAGCTTGCTCAGAACAAAAGAACTGTGCTTCCTACACACGGGCCATATCTAGTTCAAGTCTGCTTAGGAAACTGACAAGAACAGTAGCTCCTCTTCAGTCCGATACACTGTACTTGCAGGGAACAGACGCGAGTGCTATTTGCAATGTGGATGGCAATGGGAGCACAATAGTGACTTTCCTTACCAGAAAACAACTCTTGCTCATAGGACCAGAAACTGCATGTGTTTCAACTCCATTTAGGACTGGGAAACAAATGCTAGCTTGCCTTACATGAAACACACTCTGCTTTTGAGTAAAGAGCACTCTTCTGCTCTATAGTGTTTCCTATGTGGCCAGAACAGTGAGCTTGCTCAGAACAAAAGAACTGTGCTTCCTACACAAACGGGCCATATCTAGTTCAACTCTGCTTAGGAAACTGACAAGAACAGTAGCTCCTCTTCAGTCCAATACACTGTACTTGCTGGGAACAGACGCATGTGCTATTTGCACTGTATATGGCAATGGGAGCACAATAGTGACTTTCCTTACCAGAAAACAACTCTTGCTCGTAGGACCAGAAACTGCATGTGATTCAACTCCATTTAGGACTGGGAAACAAATGCCTGCTCGGTTACATGAAACACACTCTGCTTTTGAGAAAAGAGCACTCTTCTACTCTACTGTGTTTCCTATAGGGCCAGAACAGTGAGCTTGCTCAGAAAAAAAGAACTGTGCTTCCTACACACACGGGCCATATCTAGTTCAACTCTGCTTAGGAAACTGACAAGAACAGTAGCTCCTCTTCAGTCGGATACAGTGTACTTGCTGGGAACAGACGCGTGTGCTATTTGCACTGTGTATGGCAAAGGGAGCACAATAGTGACTTTCATTACCAGAAAACAACTCTTGCTTGTAGGACCAGAAACTGCATGTGATTCAACTCCATTTTGGACTGGGAAACAAATGCTAGCTCGTTTTCAAGAAACACACTCTGCTTTTGAGAAAAGAGCACTATTCTACTCTACTGTGTTTCTTATGGTGTCCAAACAGTGAGCTTGCTCAGAACAAAAGAACTGTGCTTCCTACACCGACGGCCATATCTAGTTCAATTCTGCTTAGGAACCTGACAAGAACAGTAAATCCTCTTCAGTCCAATACACTGTCCTTGCTGGGAACAGATGCCAGTGCTATTTGTCCTGTGTATGGCAATTCCAGCGCAATAGTGACTCTTCTTACCATAAAACTACTCTTGCTCGTAGGACCAGAAACTGCATGGTATTCCACTGCATTTAGGACTGGGAAACAAAAGCTAGCTCGCCTTACAAGAAACACACTCTGCTTTAGAGAAAAGAGCACTCTTCTACTCTACTGTGTTTCCTATGGGGTCTGAACAGTGAGCTTGCTCAGAACAAAAGAACACTGTTTCCTACACACACGGGCCATATCTAGTTCAACTCTGCTTAGGAACCTGACAAGAACAGTAGATCCTCTTCAGTCCAATACACTGTACTTGCTGGGAACAGACTCCAGTGCTATTTGTCCTGTGTATGGCAATGGCAGCGCAATATTGACTATTCTTACCAGAAAACAACTCTTGCTCATAGGACCAGAAACTGCATGTGATTCAACTCCATTTAGGACTGGGGAACAAACGCTAGCTCTCCTTACAAGAAACACACTCTGCTTTTGAGAAAAGAGCACTCTTCTACTCTACTGTGTTTCCTATGGGGTCCAAACAGTGAGCTTGCTCAGAACAAAAGAACTGTGCTTCCTACACACACCGACCATATCTAGTTCAACTCTGCTTAGGAAACTGACAAGAACAGTAGCTCCTATTCAGTCCAATACACTGTACTTGCTGGGAACAGACGCGAGTGCTATTTGCACTGTGTATGGCAATGGGAGCACAATAGTAACTTTCCTTACCAGAAAACAACTCTTGCTCATAGGACCGGAAACTGCCTGTGATTGAACTCCATTTAGGACTAGGAAACAAACTCTAGCTCGCCTTACAAGAAACACACTCTGCTTTTGATTATAGAGCACTCTTCTACTCTACTGTGTTTCCTATGAGGTCCGAACAGTGAGCTTGCTCAGAACAAAAAAAAACGTGCTTCCTACACACACCGCCACACCTAGTTCAATTCTGCTTAGGAACCTGACAAGAACAGTAGATCCTCTTCAGTCCAATACACTGTACTGCTGGGAACAGACAACACTGCTATTTGTCCGGTGTATGGCAATGGCAGCGCAAAAGTGACTCTTCTTACCATAAAACAACTCTTGCTCGTAGGACCAGAAACTGCATGTGATTCAACTCCATTTAGGACTGGGAAACAAACGCTAGCTCGCCTTACAAGAAACACACTCTGCTTTAGAGAAAAGAGCACTCTTCTACTCTACTTTGTTTCCTATGGGGTCCAAACAGTGAGCTTGCTCAGAAAAAAAGAACTGTGCTTCCTACACACACCGAACATATCTAGTTCAACTCTGCTTAGGAAACTGACAAGAACAGCAGCTCCTCTTCAGTCCGAAACACTGTATTTGCTGGGAACAGACGCGAGTGCTATTTGCACTGTGTATGGCAATGGGAGCTCAATAGTTACTTTCCTTACCAGAAAACAACTCTTGCTCGTAGGACCAGAAACTGCATGGGATTCAACTCCATTTAGGACTGGGAAACAAAGGCTAGCTCGCCTTACAAGAAACACACTCTGCTTTTGAGAAAAGAGCACAATTCTACTCTACTGTGTTTCCTATGGGGTCCGAACAGTGAGCTTGCTCAGAACATAAGAACTGTGCTTCCTACACACACGGGCCATATCTAGTTCAAGTCTGCTTAGGAAACTGACAAGAACAGTAGCTCCTCTTCAGTCTGATACACTGTACTTGCTGGGAACAGACGCGAGAGCTATTTGCACTGTGTATGGCAAGGGGAGCGCAATCGTGACTTTCCTTACCAGAAAACAACTCTTGCTCTTAGGACCAGAAACTGCATGTGATTCAACTCCATTTTGGACTGGGAAACAAATGCTAGCTCGCCTTTCAAGAAACACACTCTGCTTTTGAGAAAAGAGCACTCTTCTACTCTACTGTGTTCCCAATGGGGTCCGAACAGTGAGCTTGCTCAGAACAAAAGAACTTTGCTTCCTACACACACGGCCATATCTTGTTCAATTCTGCTTAGGAACCTGACAAGAACAGTAGATCCTCTTCAGTCCAATACACTGTACTTGCTGGGAACAGACGCCAGTGCTATTTGTCCTGTGTATGGCAATGGCAGCGCAATAGTGACTCTTCTTACCATAAAACAACCCTTGCTCGTAGGACCAGAAACTGCATGTGATTCAACTCCATTTAGGACTGGGAAAAAAACGCTAGCTCGCCTTACAAGAAACACACTCTGCTTTAGAGAAAAGAGCACTCTTCTACTCTACTGTGTTTCCTATAGGGCCAGAACAGTGAGCTTGCTCAGAACAAAAGAACTGTGCTTCCTACACACGGACCATATCTAGTTCAAGACTGCTTAGGAAACAGACAAGAACAGTAGCTCCTCTTCAGTCCGATACACTGTACTTTCTGGGAACAGATGCGAGTGCTATTTGCAATGTGGATGGCAATGGGAGCACAATAGTGACTTTCCTTACCAGAAAACAACTCTTGCTCTTAGGACCAGAAACTGCATGTGATTCAACTCCATTTAGGACTGGGAAACAAATGCTAGCTCGCCTTACATGAAACACACTCTGCTTTTGAGTAAAGAGCACTCTTCTACTCTATAGTGTTTCCTATGTGGCCAGAACAGTGAGCTTGCTCAGAACAAAAGAACTGTGCTTCCTACACACACGGGCCATATCTATTTCAACTCTGCTTAGGAAACTGACATGAACAGTAGCTCCTCTTCAGTCCGATACACTGTACTTGCTGGGAACAGATGCGAGTGCTATTTGCACTGGGTATGGCAATGGGAACGCAATAGTGACTTTTTTTTTTTACCAGAAAACAACTCTTGCTCTTACGACCAGAAATTGCATGTGATTCAACTCCATTTAGGACTGGGAAACAAACGCTAGCTCGCCTTACAAGAAACACACTCTGCTTTTGAGAAAAGAGCACTCTTCTACTCTACTGTGTTTCTTATGGTGTCCGAATAGTGAGCTTGCTCAGAACAAAAGAACTGTGCTTCCTACACCGACGGCCATATCTAGTTCAATTCTGCTTAGGAACCTGACAAGAACAGTAAATCCTCTTCAGTCCAATACACTGTACTTGCTGGGAA
Source organism: Peromyscus eremicus (assembly GCF_949786415.1). Taxonomy (NCBI): domain Eukaryota; kingdom Metazoa; phylum Chordata; class Mammalia; order Rodentia; family Cricetidae; genus Peromyscus; species Peromyscus eremicus. The sequence continues at coordinate 55,302 of NW_026736329.1, read as the reverse complement.
CAGACGCCAGTGCTATTTGTCCTGTGTATGGCAATTCCAGCGCAATAGTGACTCTTCTTACCATAAAACAACTCTTGCTCCTAGGACCAGAAACTGCATGTGATTCAACTCCATTTAGGACTGGGAAACAAAAGCTAGCTCACCTTACAAGAAACACACTCTGCTTTAGAGAAAAGAGCACTCTTCTACTCTACTGTGTTTCCTATAGGGCCAGAACAGTGAGCTTGCTCAGAACAAAAAAACTGTGCTTCCTACACACGGGCCATATCTAGTTCAACTCTGCTTAGGAAACTGACAAGAACAGTTGATCCTCTTCAGGCCGATACACTGTACTTGCTGGGAACAGAGGCGAGTGCTATTTGCACTGTGTATGGCAATGGGAACGCAATAGTGACTTTCCTTACCAGAAAACAACTCTTGCTCGTAGGACCAGAAACTGAATGTTATTCCACTGCATTTAGGACTGGGAAACAAACGCTAGCTCGCCTTACAAAAACACACTCTGCTTTTGAGTAAAGAGCACTCTTCTACTCTATAGTGTTTCCTATGTGGTCAGAACAGTGAGCTTGCTCAGAACAAAAGAACTGTGCTTCCTACACACACGGGCCATATCTAGTTCAACTCTGCTTAGGAAACTTACAAGAAAAGTAGTTCCTCTTCAGTCCAATACACTGTACTTGCTGGGAACAGACGCATGTGCTATTTGCACTGTGTATGGCAATGGGAGCGCAATAGTGACTTTCCTTACCAGAAAACAACTCTTGCTCGTAGGACCAGAAACTGCATGTGATTCAACTCCATTTAGGACTGCGAAACAAATGCTAGCTCGCCTTACATGAAACACACTCTGATTTTGAGAAAAGAGCACTCTTCTACTCTACTGTGTTTCCTATAGGGCCAGAACAGTGAGCTTGCTCAGAACAAAAGAACTGTGCTTCCTACACACGGGCCATATCTAGTTCAACTCTGCTTAGGAAACTGACAAGAACAGTAGCTCCTCTTCAGGCCGATACACTGTACTTGCTGGGAACAGATGCGAGTGCTATTTGCACTGTGTATGGCAATGGGAACGCAGTAATGACTTTCCTTACCAGAAAACACCTCTTGCTCTTAAGACCAGAAACTGCATGTGATTCAACTCCATTTAGGACTGCGAAACAAATGCTAGCTCGCCTTACATGAAATACACTCTGCTTTAGAGAAAAGAGCAGTCTTCTACTCTACTGTGTTTCCTATGGGGTCCAAACAGTGAGCTTGCTCAGAACAAAAGAACTGTGCTTCCTACACACGGACCATATCTAGTTCAACTCTGCTTAGGAAACTGACAAGAACAGTAGCTCCTATTCAGTCCAATACACTGTACTTGCTGGGAAAAGACGCGAGGGCTATTTGGCTTGTGTAGGGCAATGGGTGCGCAATAGTGACTTTCCTTACCAGAAAACAACTCTTGTACATAGGAACAGAAACTACATGTGATTCAACTCGATTTAGGACTGAAAAGCAAACGCTAGCTCGCCTTACAAAAACACACTCTGCTTTTGAGAAAAGAGCACTCTTCTACTCTACTGTGTTTCCTATAGGGCCAGAACAGAGAACTTGCTCAGAACATAAGAACTGTGCTTCCTACACACACAGGCCATATCTAGTTCAACTCTGCTTAGGAAACTGACAAGAACAGTAGCTCCTCTTCAGTCTGATACACTGTACTTGCTGGGAACAGACGCGAGAGCTATTTGCACTGTGTATGGCAAGGGGAGCGCAATCGTGACTTTCCTTACCAGAAAACAACTCTTGCTCATAGGACCAGGAACTGCATGTGATTCAACTCCATTTAGGACTGGGAAACAAATGCTAGCTTGCCTTTCAAGAAACAAACTCTGCTTTAGAGAAAAGAGCACTCTTCTACTCTACTGTGTTTCCTAAAGGGCCAGAACAGTGAGCTTGCTCAGAACAAAAGAACTGTGCTTCCAACACAAACGGGCCATATCTAGTTCAACTCTGCTTAGGAAACTGACAAGAACAGTAGCTCCTCTTCAGGCCGATACACTGTACTTGCTGGGAACAGACGCGAGTGCTATTTGCACTGTGTATGGCAATGGGAACGCAATAGTGACTTTCCTTACCAGAAAACAACTCTTGCTCTTAGGACCAGAAACTGCATGTGATTCAACTCCATTTAGGACTGCGAAACAAATGCTAGCTTGCCTTACATGAAACAAACTCTGCTTTTGAGAAAAGAGCACTCTTCTACTCTACTGTGTTTCCTATAGGGCCAGAACAGTGAGCTTGCTCAGAACATAAGAACTGTGCTTCCTACACACACGGGCCATATCTAGTTCAACTCTGCTTAGGAAACTGACAAGAACAGTAGCTCCTCTTCAGTCCAATACACTGTATTTGCTGGGAACAGACGCGAGAGCTATTTGCACTATGTATGGCAAGGGGAGCGCAATAGTGACTTTCCTTACCAGAAAACAACTCTTGCTCTTAGAACCAGAAACTGCATGTGATTCAACTCGATCTAGGACTGGGAAACAAACGCTAGCTTGCCTTACAAGAAACACACTCTACTTTTGAGAAAAGAGCACTCTTCTACTCTACTGTGTTTCTTATGGTGTCCGAACAGTGAGCTTGCTCAGAACAAAAGAACTGTGCTTCCTACACACACGGGCCATATCTAGTTCAATTCTGCTTAGGAACCTGACAAGAACAGTAAATCCTCTTCAGTCCAATACACTGTACTTGCTGGGAACAGACGCCAGTTCTATTTGTTCTGTGTATGGCAATTCCTGCGCAATAGTGACTCTTGTTACCGTAAAACAACTCTTGCTCCTAGGACCAGAAACTGCATGTGATTCAACTCCATTTAAGACTGGGAAACAAAAGCTAGCTCACCTTACAAGAAACTCACTCTGCTTTAGAGAAAAGAGCACTCTTCTACTCTACTGTGTTTCCTATAGGGCCAGAACAGTGAGCTTGCTCAGAACCAAAGATCTGTGCTTCCTACACACGGGCCATATCTAGTTCAACTCTGCTTAGGAAACTGACAAGAACAGTAGCTCCTCTTCAGGCCGATACACTGTACTTGCTGGGAACAGACGCGAGTGCTATTTGCACTGTGTATGGCAATGGGAACGCAATAGTGACTTTCCTTACCAGAAAACAACTCTTGCTCTTAGGACCAGAAACTGCATGTGATTCAACTCCATTTAGGACTGCGAAACAAATGCTAGCTCGCCTTACATGAAACACACTCTGCTTTTGAGAAAAGAGCACTCTTCTACTCTACTGTTTTTCCTATAGGGCCAGAACAGTGAGCTTGCTCAGAACCAAAGAACTGTGCTTCCTACACACACGGACCATATCTAGTTCAACTCTGCTTAGTAAATGACAAGAACAGTAGCTCCTATTCAGTCCAATACACTGTACTTGCTGGGAAAAGACGCGAGAGCTATTTGCTTGTGTAGGGCAATGGGAGCGCAATAGTGACTTTCCTTACCAGAAAACAACTCTTGTTCATAGGACCAGAAACTGCATGTGATTCAACTCTATTTAGGACTAGAAAACAAATGCTAGCTCGCCTTACAAAAACACACTCTGCTTTTGAGAATAGAGCACTCTTCTACTCTACTGTGTTTCCTATAGTGCCAGAACAGTGAAATTGCTCAGAACATAAGAACTGTGCTTCCTACACACACGGGCCATATCTAGTTCAACTCTGCTTAGGAAGCTGACAAGAACAGTAGCTCCTCTTCAGTCTGATACACTGTACTTGCTGGGAACAGACGCGAGAGCTATTTGCAGTGTGTATGGCAAAGGGAGCGCAATCGTGACTTTCCTTACCAGAAAACAACTCTTGCTCGTAGGACCAGAAACTGCATGTGATTCAACTCCATTTAGGACTGGGAAACACACGCTAGCTCGCCTTACAAGAAACACACTCTGCTTTTGAGAAAAGAGCACTCTTCTACTCTACTGTGTTTCCTATAGGGCCAGAACAGTGAGCTTGCTCAGAACAAAAGAACTGTGCTTCCTACACACACGGGCCATATCTAGTTCAACTCTGCTTAGGAAACTGACAAGAACAGTAGCTCCTCTTCAGGCCGATACACTGTACTTGCTAGGAACAGACGCATGTGCTATTTGCACTGTATATGGCAATGGGAGCGCAATAGTGACTTTCCTTACCAGAAAACAACTCTTGCTCGTAGGACGAGAAACTGCATGTGATTCAACTCCATTTAGGACTGGGAAACAAATGCTAGCTCGACTTCCAAGAAACACACTCTGCTTTAGAGAAAAGAGCACTCTTCTACTCTACTGTGTTTCCTATTGTCCAAACAGTGAGCTTGCTCAGAGCAAAGAACTGTGCTTCTTACACACACGGGCCATATCTAATTCAACTCTGCTTAGGAAACTGACAAGAACAGTAGCTCCTATTCAGTCCAATACACTGTACTTGCTGGGAAAAGACGCGAGTGCTATTTGCCTTGTGTAGGGCAATGGGAACTCAATAGTGACTTTCCTTACCAGAAAAAAACCCTTGTTCATAGGACCAGAAACTGCATGTGATTCAACTCCATTAGGACTAGGAAACAAACGCAAGCTCGCCTTACAAAAACACACTCTGCTTTTGAGAAAAGAGCACGCTTCTTCTCTACTGTGTTTCCTATAGGGCCACAACAGTGAGCTTGCTCAGAACATAAGAACTGTGCTTCCTACACACACGGGCCATATCTAGTTCAACTCTGCTTAGGAAACTGACAAGAAGAGTAGCTCCTCTTCAGTCCAATACACTGTATTTCCTGGGAACAGACGCGAGAGCTATTTGCACTGTGTATGGCAAGGGGAGCGCAATAGTGACTTTCCTTACCAGAAAACAACTCTTGCTCTTAGGACCAGAAACTGCATGTGATTCGACTCCATTTAGTACTGGGAAACAAACGCTAGCTTGCCTTACAAGAAACACACTCTACTTTTCAGAAAAGAGCACTCTTCTACTCTAATGTGTTTCTATGGTGTCCGAACAGTGAGCTTGCTCAGAACAAAAGAACTGTGCTTCCTACACCCACGGCCATATCTAGTTCAATTCTCCTTAGAAACCTGACAAGAACAGTAAATCCTCTTCAGTCCAATACACTGTACTTGCTGGGAACAGACGCCAGTGCTATTTGTTCTGTGTATGGCAATTCCAGCGCAATAGTGACTCTTCTTACCATAAAACAACTCTTGCTCGTAGGACCAGAAACTGCATGTGATTCAACTCGATTTAGGACTGAAAAGCAAACGCTAGCTCGCCTTACAAAAACACACTCTGCTTTTGAGAAAAGAGCACTCTTCTACTCTACTGTGTTTCCTATAGGGCCAGAACAGTGAACTTGCTCAGAACATAAGAACTGTGCTTCCTACACACACGGGCCATATCTAGTTCAACTCTGCTTAGGAAACTGACAAGAACAGTAGCTCCTCTTCAGTCTGATACACTGTACTTGCTGGGAACAGACGCGAGAGCTATTTGCACTGTGTGTCCCAAGGGGAGCGCAATCGTGACTTTCCTTACCAGAAAACAACTCTTGCTTGTAGGACCAGAAACTGCATGTGATTCAACTCCATTTAGGACTGGGAAACAAATGCTAGCTCGCCTTTCAAGAAACACACTCTGCTTTAGAGAAAAGAGCACTCTTCTACTCTACTGTGTTTCCTAAAATGCCAGAACAGTAAGCTTGCTCAGAACAAAAGAACTGTGCTTCCTACACACGGGCCATATCTAGTTCAACTCTGCTTAGGAAACTGACAAGAACAGTAGCTCCTCTTCAGTCTGATACACTGTACTTGCTGGGAACAGACGCGAGTGCTATTTGCAATGTGTATAGCAATGGGAACGCAATAGTGACTTTCCTTACCAGAAAACAACTCTTGCTCGTAGGTCCAGAAACTGCATGTGATTCAACTCCACTTAGGACTGGGAAACAAATGCTAGCTCGAATTACATGAAAAACACTCTGCTTTTGAGTAAAGAGCACTCTTCTACTCTATAGTGTTTCCTAGGTGGCCAGAACAGTGAGCTTGCTCAGAACAAAAGAACTGTGCTTCCTACACACACGGGCCATATCTAGTTCAACTCTGCTTAGGAAACTGACAAGAACAGTAGCTCCTCTTCAGGCCGATACACTGTACTTGCTGGGAACAGACGCATGTGCTATTTGCACTGTATATGGCAATGGGAGCGCAATAGTGACTTTCCTTACCAGAAAAAAACTCTTGCTCGTAGGACGAGAAACTGCATGCGATTCAACTCCATTTAGGACTGGGAAACAAATGCTAGCTCGCCTTACATGAAACACACTCTGCTTTTGAGAAAAGAGCACTCTTCTACTCTACTGTGTTTCCTATAGGGCCAGAACAATGAGCTTGCTCAGAAAAAAAGAACTGTGCTTCCTACACACACGGGCCATATCTAGTTCAACTCTGCTTAGGAAACTGACAAGAACAGTAGTTCCTCTTCAGTCCAATACACTGTACTTGCTGGGAACAGATGGGAGGGCTATATGCACTGTGTATGGCAATGGGAGCGCAATAGTGACTTTCCTTACCAGAAAACAACTCTTGCTCGTAGGACCAGAAACTGCATGTGATTCCACTCCATTTAGGACTGGTAAACAAACGCTAGCTCGCCTTACAAGAAACACACTCTGCTTTAGAGAAAAGAGCACTCTTCTACTCTACTGTGTTTCCTATGGGGTCCAAACAGTGAGCTTGCTCAGAGCAAAGAACTGTGCTTCTTACACACACGGGCCATATCTAGTTCAACTCTGCTTAGGAAACTGACAAGAACAGTAGCTCCTATTCAGTCCAATACATTGTACTTGCTGGGAAAAGACGCGAGTGCTATTTGCCTTGTGTAGGGCAATGGGAGCGCAATAGTGACTTTCCTTACCAGAAAAAAACTCTTTTTTGTAGGACCAGAAAATGCATGTGATTCAACTCCATTTAGGACTAGGAAACAAACGCAAGCTCGCCTTACAAAAACACACTCTGCTTTTGAGAAAAGAGCACGCTTCTTCTCTACTGTGTTTACTATAGGGCCAGAACAGTGAGCTTGCTCAGAACATAAGAACTGTGCTTCCTACACACACGGGCCATATCTAGTTCAACTCTGCTTAGGAAACTGACAAGAAGAGTAGCTCCTCTTCAGTCCAATACACTGTATTTGCTGGGAACAGACGCGAGAGCTATTTGCACTATGTATGGCAAGGGGAGCGCAATAGTGACTTTCCTTACCAGAAAACAACTCTTGCTCTTAGGACCAGAAACTGCATGTGATTCAACTCCATTTATGACTGGGAAACAAACGCTAGCTTGCCTTACAAGAAACACACTCTACTTTTGAGAAAAGAGCACTCTTCTACTCTAATGTGTTTCTAATGGTGTCCGAACAGTGAGCTTGCTCAGAACAAAAGAACTGTGCTTCCTACACCCACGGCTATATCTAGTTCAATTCTGCTTAGGAACCTTACAAGAACAGTAAATCCTCTTCAGTCCAATACAATGTACTTGCTGGGAATAGACGCCAGAGCTATTTGTTCTGTGTATGGCAATTCCAGCGCAATAGTGACTCTTCTTACCATAAAACAACTCTTGCTCGTAGGACCAGAAACTGCATGTGATTCAACTCCATTTAAGACTGGGAAACAAAAGCTAGCTCACCTTACAAGAAACACACTCTGCTTTAGAGAAAAGAGCACTCTTCTACTCTACTGTGTTTCCTATAGGGCGAGAACAGTGAGCTTGCTCAGAACCAAAGAACTGTGCTTCCTACACACGGGCCATATCTAGTTCAACTCTGCTTAGGAAACTGACAAGAACAGTAGCTCCTCTTCAGGCCGATACACTGTACTTGCTGGGAACAGACGCGAGTGCTATTTGCACTGTGTATGGCAATGGGAACGCAATAGTGACTTTCCTTACCAGAAAAAAACTCTTGCTCTTAGGACCAGAAACTGCATGTGATTCAACTCCATTTAGGACTGCGAAACAAATGCTAGCTCGCCTTACATGAAACACACTCTGCTTTTGAGAAAAGAGCACTTTTCTACTCTACTGTGATTCCTATAGGGCTAGAACAGTGAGCTTGCTCAGAACAAAAGAACTGTGCTTCCTACACACGGGCCATATCTAGTTCAACTCTGCTTAGGAAACTGACAAGAACAGTAGCTCCTCTTCAGGCCGATACACTGTACTTGCTGGGAACAGACGCGAGTGCTATTTGCACTGTGTAGGGCAATGGGAGCGCAATAGTGACTTTCCTTACCAGAAAACAACTCTTGTTCATAGGACCAGAAACTGCATGTGATTCAACTCGATTTAGGACTGAAAAGCAAACGCTAGCTCGCCTTACAAAAACACACTCTGCTTTTGAGAAAAGAGAACTCTTCTACTCTACTGTGTTTCCTATAGGGCCAGAACAGTGAACTTGCTCAGAACATAAGAACTGTGCTTCCTACACACACGGGCCATATCTAGTTCAACTCTGCTTAGGAAACTGACAAGAACAGTAGCTCCTCTTCAGTCTGATACACTGTACTTGCTGGGAACAGACGCGAGAGCTATTTGCCCTGTGTATGGCAAGGGAGCGCAATCGTGACTTTCCTTACCAGAAAACAACTCTTGCTTGTAGGACCAGAAACTGCATGTGATTCAACTCCATTTAGGACTGGGAAACAAATGCCAGCTCGCCTTTCAAGAAACACACTCTGCTTTAGAGAAAAGAGCACTCTTCTACTCTACTGTGTTTCCTAAAATGCCAGATCAGTGAGCTTGCTCAGAACCAAAGAACTGTGCTTCCTACACACGGGCCATATCTAGTTCAACTCTGCTTAGGAAACTGACAAGAACAGTAGCTCCTCATCAGTCTGATACACTGTACTTGCTGGGAACAGACGCGAGAGCTATTTGCACTGTGTATGGCAAGGGGAGCGCAATCGTGACTTTCTTTACCAGAAAACAACTCTTGCTCGTAGGACCAGATACTGCATGTGATTCAACTCCATTTAGGACTGGGAAACATATGCTAGCTCGCCTTTCAAGAAACACACTCTGCTTTAGAGAAAAGAGCACTCTTCTACTCTACTGTGTTCCCAATGGGGTCAGAACAGTGAGCTTGCTCAGAACAAAAGAACTTTGCTTCCTACACACACGGCAATATATTGTTCAATTCTGCTTAGGAACCTGACAAGAACAGTAGATCCTCTTCAATCCAATACACTGTACTTGCTGGGAACAGACGCCAGTGCTATTTGTCCTGTGTATGGCAATGGCAGCGCAATAGTGACTCTTCTTACCATAAAACAACACTGCTCGTAGGACCAGAAACTCCATGTGATTCAACTCCATTTAGGACTGGGAAAAAAAACGCTAGCTCAAATTACAAGAAACACACTCTGCTTTAGAGAAAAGAGCACTCTTCTACTCTACTGTGTTTCCTATAGGGCCAGAACAGTGAGCTTGCTCAGAACAAAAGAACTGTGCTTCCTACACACGGGCCATGTCTAGTTCAAGTCTGCTTAGGAAACAGACAAGAACAGTAGCTCCTCTTCAGTCCGATACACTGTACTTGCTGGGAACAGACGCGAGTGCTATTTGCAATGTGTATGGCAATGAGAACGCAATAGTGACTTTCCTTACCAGAAAACAACTCTTGCTCGTAGGTCCAGAAACTGCATGTGATTCAACTCCATTTAGGACTGGGAAACAAATGTTAGCTCGAATTACATGAAACACACTCTGCTTTTGAGTAAAGAGCACTCTTCTACACTATAGTGTTTCCTAGGTGGCCAGAACAGTGAGCTTGCTCATAACAAAAGAACTGTGCTTCCTACACACACGGGCCATATCTAGTACAACTCTGCTTAAGAAACTGACAAAAACAGTAGCTCCTCTTCAGTCCAATACACTGTACTTGCTGGGAACAGACGCATGTGCTCTTTGCACTGTATATGGCAATGGGAGCGCAATAGTGACTTTCCTTACCAGAAAACATCTCTTGCTCGTAGGACGAGAAACTCCATGTGATTCAACTCCGTTTAGGATTGGGAAACAAATGCTAGCTCGCCTTACATGAAACACACTCTGCTTTTGAGAAAAGAGCACTCTTCTACTCTACTGTGTTTCCTATAGGGCCAGAACAATGAGCTTGCTCAGAAAAAACGAACTGTGCTTCCTACACACACGGGCCATATCTAGTTCAACTCTGCTTAGGAAACTGACAAGAACAGTAGCTCCTCTTCAGTCCAATACACTGTACTTGCTGGGAACAGACGGGAGGGCTATTTGCACTGTGTATGGCAATGGGAGCGCAATAGTGACTTTCCTTACCAGAAAACAACTCTTGCTCGTAGGACCAGAAACTGCATGTGATTCCCCTCCATTTAGGACTGGGAAAAAAACACTAGCTCGCCTTACAAGAAACACACTCTGCTTTAGAGAAAAGAGCACTCTTCTACTCTACTGTGTTTCCTATGGGGTCCAAACAGTGAGCTTGCTCAGAACAAAGAACTGTGCTTCTTACACACACGGACCATATCTAGTTCAACTCTGCTTAGGAAACTGACAAGAACAGTAGCTCCTATTCAGTCCAATACACTGTACTTGCTGGGAAAAGACGCGAGTGCTATTTGCCTTGTGTAGGGCAATGGGAGCGCAATAGTGACTTTCCTTACCAGAAAAAAACTCTTGTTCGTACAACCAGAAACTGCATGTGATTCAACTCCATTTAGGACTAGGAAACAAACACAAGCTCGCCTTACAAAAACACACTCTGCTTTTGAGAAAAGAGCACGCTTCTTCTCTACTGTGTTTCCTATAGGGCCAGAACAGTGAGCTTGCTCAGAACATAAGAACTGTGCTTCCTACACACACGGGCCATATCTAGTTCAACTCTGCTTAGGAAACTGACAAGAACAGTAGCTCCTCTTCAGTCCAATACACTGTATTTGCTGGGAACAGACGCTAGAGCTATTTGCACTATGTATGGCAAGGGGAGCGCAATAGTGACTTTCCTTACCAGAAAACAACTCTTGCTCTTAGGACCAGAAACTGCATGTGATTCAACTCCATTTAGGACTGGGAAACAAACGCTAGCTTGCCTTACAAGAAACACACTCTACTTTTGAGAAAAGAGCACGCTTCTACTCTAATGTGTTTCTTATGGTGTCCGAACAGTGAGCTTGCTCAGAACAAAAGAACTGTGCTTCCTACACCCACGGCCATATCTAGTTCAATTCTGCTTAGGAACCTGACAAGAACAGTAAATCCTCTTCAGTCCAATACACTGTACTTGCTGGGAACAGACGCCAGTGCTATTTGTTCTGTGTATGGCAATTCCAGCGCAATAGTGACTCTTCTTACCATAAAACAACTCTTGCTCGTAGGACCAGAAAATGCATGTGATTCAACTCCATTTAAGACTGGGAAACAAAACCTAGCTCACCTTACAAGAAACACACTCTGCTTTAGAGAAAAGAGCACTCTTCTACTCTACTGTGTTTCCTATAGGGCGAGAACAGTGAGCTTGCTCAGAACCAAAGAACTGTGCTTCCTACACACGGACCATATCTAGTTCAACTCTGCTTAGTAAACTGACAAGAACAGTAGCTCCTCTTCAGGCTGATACACTGTACTTGCTGGGAACAGACGCGAGTGCTATTTGCACTGTGTATGGCAATGGGAACGCAATAGTGACTTTCCTTACCAGAAAACAACTCTTGCTCTTAGGACCAGAAACTGCATGTGATTCAACTCCATTTAGGACTGGGAAACAAATGCTAGCTCGCCTTACATGAAACACACTCTGCTTTTGAGAAAAGAGCACTCTTCTACTCTACTGTGTTTCCTAAAGGGCCAGAACAGTGAGCTTGCTCAGAGCAAAAGAACTGTGCTTCCTACACACGGACCATATCTAGTTCAACTCTGCTTAGGAAACTGACAAGAACAGTAGCTCTCTTCACTCTGATACACTGTACTTGCTGGGAACAGACGCGAGTGCTTTTTGCATTGTGTATGGAAATGGGAACGCAACAGTGACTTTCCTTACCAGAAAACAACTCTTGCTCTTAGGACCAGAAACTGCATGTGATTCAACTCCATTTAGGACTGCGAAACAAATGCTAGCTCGCCTTACATGAAACACACTCTGCTTTTGAGAAAAGAGCACTCTTCTACTCTACTGTGTTTCCTATAGGGCCAGAACAGTGAGCTTGCTCAGAACCAAAGAACTGTGCTTCCTACACACGGGCCATATCTAGTTCAACTCTGCTTAGGAAACTGACAAGAACAGTAGCTCCTCTTCATGCCGATACACTGTACTTGCTGGGAAGAGACGCGAGTGCTATTTGCACTGTGTATGGCAATGGGAACGCAGTAGTGACTTTCCTTACCAGAAAACAACTCTTGCTCTTAAGACCAGAAACTGCATGTGATTCAACTCCATTTAGGACTGCGAAACAAAGGCTAGCTCGCCTTACATGAAATACACTCTGCTTTTGAGAAAAGAGCACTGTTCTACTCTACTGTGTTTCCTATGGGGTCCAAACAGTGAGCTTGCTCAGAACCAAAGAACTGTGCTTCCTACACACGGGCCATATCTAGTTCAACTCTGCTTAGGAAACTGACAAGAACAGTAGCTCCTCATCAGGCCGATACACTGTACTTGCTGGGAACAGACGCGAGTGCTATTTGCACTGTGTATGGCAATGGGAACGCAGTAGTGACTTTCCTTACCAGAAAACAACTCTTGCTCTTAAGACCAGAAACTGCATGTGATTCAACTCCATTTACGACTGCGAAACAAAGGCTAGCTCGCCTTACATGAAATACACTCTGCTTTTGAGAAAAGAGCACTGTTCTACTCTACTGTGTTTCCTATGGGGTCCAAACAGTGAGCTTGCTCAGAACAAAAGACCTGTGCTTCCTACACACTCGGGCCATATCTAGTTCAACTCTGTTTAGGAAACTGACAAGAACAGTATCTCCTATTCAGTCCAATACACTGTACATGCTGGGAAAAGACGCGAGGGGTATTTGGCTTGTGTAGGGCAATGGCAGCGCAGTAGTGACTTTCCTTACCAGAAAACAACTCTTGTTCATAGGACCAGAAACTGCATGTGATTCAACTCGATTTAGGACTGAAAAGCAAACGCTAGCTCGCCTTACAAAAACACACTCTCCTTTTGAGAAAAGAGCACTCTTCTACTCTACTGTGTTTCCTATAGGGCCAGAACAGAGAACTTGATCAGAACATAAGAACTGTGCTTCCTACACACTCTGGCCATATCTAGTTCAACTCTGCTTAGGAAACTGACAAGAACAGTAGCTCCTCTTCAGTCTGATACACTGTACTTGCTGGGAACAGACGCGAGAGCTATTTGCACTGTGTATGGCAAGGGGAGCGCAATCGTGACTTTCCTTACCAGAAAACAACTCTTGCTCGTAGGACCAGAAACTGCATGTGATTCAACTCCATTTAGGACTGGGAAACAAATGCTAGCTCGCCTTTCAAGAAACACACTCTGCTTTAGAGAAAAGAGCACTCTTCTACTCTACTGTGTTTCCTAAAAGGCCAGAACAGTGAGCTTGCTCAGAACCAAAGAACTATGCTTCCTACACACGGGCCATATCTAGTTCAACTCTGCTTTGGAAACTGACAAGAACAGTAGCTCCTCTTCAGGCCAATACACTGTACTTGCTGGGAACAGACGCGAGTGCTATTTGCACTGTGTATGGCAATGGGAACGCAATAGTGACTTTCCTTACAAGAAAACAACTCTTGTTCATAGGACCAGAAACTGCATGTGATTCAACTCTATTTAGGACTAGAAAACAAATGCTAGCTCGCCTTACAAAAACACACTCTGCTTTTGAGAAAAGAGCACTCTTCTACTCTACTGTGTTTCCTATAGGGCCAGAACAGTGAAATTGCTCAGAACATAAGAACTGTGCTTTCTACACACACGGGCCATATCTAGTTCAACTCGGCTTAGGAAACTGAGAAGAACAGTAGCTCCTCTTCAGTCCAATACACTGTACTTGCTGGGAACAGACGGGAGGGATATTTGCACTGTGTATGGCAATGGGAGCGCAATAGTGACTTTCCTTACCAGAAAACAACTCTTGCTCGTAGGACCAGAAACTGCATGTTATTCCACTGCATTTAGGACTGGGAAACAAACGCTAGCTCGCCTTACAAGAAACACACTCTGCTTTAGAGAAAAGAGCACTCTTCTACTCTACTGTGTTTCCTATGGTGTCCAAACAGTGAGCTTGCTCAGAACAAAGGAACTGTGCTTCCTACACACGGGCCATATCTAGTTCAACTCTGCTTAGGAAACTGACAAGAACAGTAGCTCCTCTTCAGCCGATACACTGTACTTGCTGGGAACAGACGCGAGTGCTATTTGCACTGTGTATGGCAATGGGAACGCAATAGTGACTTTCCTTACCAGAAAACAACTCTTGCACTTAGGAACAGAAACTGCATGTGATTCAACTCCATTTAGGACTGGGAAACAAATGCTAGCTCGCCTTACATGAAACACACTCTGCTTTTGAGAAAAGAGCACTCTTCTACTCTACTGTGTTTCCTATAGGGCCAGAACAGTGAGCTTGCTCAGAACCAAAGAACTGTGCTTCCTACACACACAGGCCATATCTAGTTCAACTCTGCTTAGGAAACTGACAAGAACAGTAGCTCCTCTTCAGGCCGATACACTGTACTTGCTGGGAACAGACGCGAGTGCTATTTGCACTGTGTATGGCAATGGGAACGCAATAGTGACTTTCCTTACCAGAAAACAACTCTTGCTCATAGGACCAGAAACTGCATGTGATTCCACTCCATTTAGGACTGGGAAACACACGCTAGCTCGCCTTACAAGAAACACACTCTTCTTTTGAGAAAAGACCACTCTTCTACTCTACTTTGTTTCCTATGGTGTCCGAACAGTGACTTTTCTCAGAACAAAAGAACTTTGCTTCCTACACACACGGCCATATCTAGTTCAATTCTGCTTAGGAACCTGACAAGAACAGGAGATCCTCTTCAGTCCAATACACTGTACTTGCTGGGAACAGACGCCAGTGCTATTTGTCCTGTGTATGGCAATGGCAGCGCAATAGTGACTCTTCTTACCATCAAACAACTCTTGCTCGTAGGATCAGAAACTGTATGTGATTCAACTCCATTTAGGACTGGGAAACAAACGCTAGCTCGCCTTACAAGAAACACACACTGCTTTAGAGAAAAGAGCACTCTTCTACTCTACTGTGTTTTCTATAGGGCGATAACAGTGAGCTTGCTCAGAACAAAAGAACTGTGCTTTCTACACACGGGCCATATCTAGTTCAACTCTGCTTAGGAAACTGACAAGAACAGTAGCTCCTCTTCAGTCCGATAGACTGTACTTCCTGGGAACAGACGCGAGTGCTATTTGCCTTGTGTAGGGCAATGGGAGCGCAATAGTGACTTTCCTTACCAGAAAAAAAACTCTTGTTCGTAGGACCAGAAACTGCATGTGATTCAACTCCATTTAGGACTAGGAAACAAACGCAAGCTCGCCTCACAAAAACGCACTCTGCTTTTGAGAAAAGAGCACTCTTCTACTCTACTGTGTTTCCTATAGGGCCAGAAGAGTGAGCTTGCTCAGAACATAAGAACTGTGCTTCCTACACACACGGGCCATATCTAGTTCAACTCTGCTTAGGAAACTGACAAGAACAGTAGCTCCTCTTCAGTCCAATACACTGTATTTACTGGGAACAGACGCGAGAGCTATTGGCACTATGAATGGCAAGGGGAGCGCAATAGTGACTTTCCTTACCAGAAAACAACTCTTGCTCTTAGGACCAGAAACTGCATGTGATTCAACTCCATTTAGGACTGGGAAACAAACGCTAGCTTGCCTTACAAGAAACACACTCTACTTTTGATAAAAGAGCACTCTTCTACTCTACTGTGTTTCTTATGGTGTCTGAACAGTGAGTTTGCTCAGAACAAAAGAACTGTGCTTCCTACACCCAAGGCCATATCTAGTTCAATTCTGCTTAGGAACCTGACAAGAACAGTAAATCCTCTTCAGTCCAATACACTGTACTTGCTGGGAACAGACGCCAGTGCTATTTGTTCTGTGTATAGCAATTCTAGCGCAATAGTGACTCTTCTTACCATAAAACAACTCTTGCTCGTAGAACCAGAAACTGCATGTGATTCAACTCCATTTAAGACTGGGAAACAAAAGCTAGCTCACCTTACAAGAAACATACTCTGCTTTAGAGAAAAGAGCACTCTTCTACTCTACTGTGTTTCCTATAGGGCCAGAACAGTGAGCTTGCTCAGAACCAAAGAACTGTGATTCCTACACACAGGCCATATCTAGTTCAACTCTGCTTAGGAAACTGACAAGAACAGTAGCTCCTCTTCAGGCCGATACACTGTACTTGCTGGGAACAGACGCGAGTGCTATTTGCACTGTGTATGGCAATGGGAACGCAGTAGTGACTTTCCTTACCAGAAAACAACTCTTGCTCTTAAGACCAGAAACTGCATGTGATTCAACTCCATTTAGGACTGCGAAACAAATGCTAGCTCGCCTTATATGAAATACACTCTGCTTTAGAGAAAAGAGCACTCTTCTACCATACTGTGTTTCCTATGGGGTCCAAACAGTGAGCTTGCTCAGAACAAAAGAACTGTGCTTCCTACACACGGACCATATCTAGTTCAACTCTGCTTAGGAAACAGACAAGAACAGTAGCTCCTATTCAGTCCAATACACTGTACTTGCTGGGAAAAGATGCGAGGGCTATTTGGCTTGTGTAGGGCAATGGGAGCGCAATAGTGACTTTCCTTATCAGAAAACATCTCTTGTTCATAGTACCAGAAACTGCATGTGATTCAACTCGATTTAGGACTGAAAAGCAAACGCTAGCTCGCCTTACACAAACACACTCTGCTTTTGAGAAAAGAGCACTCTTCTACTCTACTGTGTTTCCTATACGGCGACAACAGTGAACTTGCTCAGAACATAAGAACTGTGCTTCCTACACACACGGGCCATATCTAGTTCAACTCTGCTTAGGAAACTGACAAGAACAGTAGCTCCTCTTCAGTCTGATACACTGTACTTGCTGGGAACAGACGCGAGAGCTATTTGCACTGTGTATGGCAAGGGGAGCACAATCGTAACTTTCCTTACCAGAAAACAACTCTTGCTCGTAGGACCAGAAACTGCATGTGATTCAACTCCATTTAGGACTGGGAAACAAATGCTAGCTCGCCTTTCAAGAAACACACTCTGCTTTAGAGAAAAGAGCACTCTTCTACTCTACTGTGTTTCCTAAAGGGCCAGAACAGTGAGCTTGCTCAGAACCAAAGAACTGTGCTTCCTACACACGGGCCATATCTAGTTCAACTCTGCTTAGGAAACTGACAAGAACAGTAGCTCCTCTTCAGGCCGATACACTGTACTTGCTGGGAACATACGCGAGTGCTATTTGCACTGTGTATGGCAATGGGAACGCAATAGTGACTTTCCTTACCAGAAAACAACTCTTGCTCTTAGGACAAGAAACTGCATGTGATTCAACTCCATTTAGGACTGCGAAACAAATGCTAGCTCGCCTTACATGAAACACACTCTGCTTTTGAGAAAAGAGCACTCTTCTACTCTAGTGTGTTTCTTATGGTGTCCGAACAGTGAGCTTGCTCAGAACAAAAGAACTGTGCTTCCTACACCCACGGCCATATCTAGTTCAATTCTGTTTAGGAACCTGACAAGAACAGTAAATCCTCTTCAGTCCAATACACTGTACTTGCTGGGAACAGACGCCAGTGCTATTTGTTCTGTGTATGGCAATTCCAGCGCAATAGTGACTCTTCTTACCATAAAACAACTCTTGCAAGGTAGGACCAGAAACTGCATGTGATTCAACTCCATTTAAGACTGGGAAACAAAAGCTAGCTCACCTTACAAGAAACACACTCGGCTTTAGAGAAAAGAGCACTCTTCTACTCTACTGTGTTTCCTATAGGGCCAGAACAGTGAGCTTGCTCAGAACCAAAGAACTGTGCTTCCTACACACGGGCCATATCTAGTTCAACTCTGCTTAGGAAACTAACAAGAACAGTAGCTCCTCTTCAGGCTGATACATTGTACTTGCTGGGAACAGACTCCAGTGCTATTTGCACTGTGTATGGCAATGGGAACGCAATAGTGACTTTCTTTACCAGAAAACAACTCTTGCTCTTAGGACCAGAAACTGCATGTGATTAAACTCCATTTAGGACTGCGAACAAATGCTAGCTCGCCTTACATGAAACACACTCTGCTTTTGAAAAAAGAGCACTCTTCTACTCTACTGTGTTTCCTATTGGGCCAGAACAGTGAGCTTGCTCAGAACAAAAGAACTGTGCTTCCTACACACGGACCATATCTAGTTCAACTCTGCTTAGGAAACTGACAAGAACAGTAGCTCCTATTCAGTCCAATACACTGTACTTGCTGGGAAAAGACGCGAGTGCTATTTGCCTTGTGTAGGGCAATGGGAGCACAATAGTGACTTTCCTTACCAGAAAAAAAATCCTGTTCGTAGGACCAGAAACTGCATGTGATTCAACTCCATTTAGGACTAGGAAACAAACGCAAGCTCGCCTTACAAAAACACACTCTGCTTTTGAGAAAAGAGCATGCTTCTTCTCTACTGTGTTTCCTATAGGGCCAGAACAGTGAGCTTGCTCAGAACATAAGAACTGTGCTTCCTACACACACGGGCCATATCTAGTTCAACTCTGCTTAGGAAACTGACAAGAACAGTAGCTCCTCTTGAGGCCGATACACTGTACTTGCTGGGAACAGACGCGATTGCTATTTGCACTGTGTATGGCAATGGGAACGCAATAGTAACTTTCCTTACCAGAAAACAACTTTTGCTCTTAGGACCAGAAACTGCATGTGATTCAACTCCATTTAGGACTGCGAAACAAATGCTAGCTCGCCTTACATGAAACACACTCTGCTTTTGAGAAAAGAGCACTCTTCTACTCTACTGTGTTTCCTATAGGGCCAGAACAGTGAGCTTGCTCAGAACCAAAGAACTGTGCTTCCTACACACGGGCCATATCTAGTTCAACTCTGCTTAGGAAACTGACAAGAACAGTAGCTCCTCTTCAGGCCGATACACTGTACTTGCTGGGAACAGACGCGAGTGCTATTTGCACTGTGTATGGCAATGGGAACGCAATAGTGACTTTCCTTACCAGAAAACAACTCTTGCTCTTAGGACCAGAAACTGCATGTGATTCAACTCCATTTAGGACTGCGAACAAATGCTAGCTCGCCTTACATGAAACACACTCTGCTTTTGAGAAAAGAGCACTCTTCTACTCTACTGTGTTTCCTATAGGGCCAGAACAGTGAGCTTGCTCAGAACAAAAGAACTGTGCTTCCTACACACGGACCATATCTAGTTGAACTCTGCTTAGTAAACTGACAAGAAAAGTAGCTCCTATTCAGTCCAATACACTGTACTTGCTGGGAAAAGATGCGAGAGCTATTTGCTTGTGTAGGGCAATGGGAGCGCAATAGTGACTTTCCTTACCAGAAAACAACTCTTGTTCATAGGACCAGAAACTGCAAGTGATTCAACTCTATTTAGGACTAGAAAACAAATGCTAGCTCGCCTTACAAAAACACACTCTGCTTTTGAGAAAAGAGCACTCTTCTACTCTACTGTGTTTCCTATAGGGCCAGAACAGTGAAATTGCTCAGAACATAAGAACTGTGCTTCCTACACACACGGGCCATATCGAGTTCAACTCTGCTTAGGAAACTGACAAGAACATTAGCTCCTCTTCAGTCTGATACACTGTACTTGCTGGGAACAGACGCGAGAGCTATTTGTAATGTGTATGGCAAGGGGAGCGCAATCGTGACTTTCCTTACCAGAAAACAACTCTTGCTCATAGGACCAGAAACTGCATGTGATTCAACTCCATTTAGGACTGGGAAACACACGCTAGCTCGCCTTACAAGAAACACACTCTTCTTTTGAGAAAAGGCCACTCTTCTACTCTACTGTGTTTCCTATGGTGTCCGAACAGTGACTTTTCTCAGAACAAAAGAACTTTGCTTCCTACACACACGGCCATATCTAGTTCAATTCTGCTTAGGAACCTGACAAGAACAGGAGATCCTCTTCAGTCCAATACACTGTACTTGCTGGGAACAGACGCCAGTGCTATTTGTCCTGTGTATGGCAATGGCAGCGCAATAGTGACTCTTCTTACCATAAAACAACTCTTGCTCGTAGGATCAGAAACTGTATGTGATTCAACTCCATTTAGGACTGGGAAACAAACGCTAGCTCGCCTTACAAGAAACACACACTGCTTTAGAGAAAAGAGCACTCTTCTACTCTACTGTGTTTTCTATAGGGCGATAACAGTGAGCTTGCTCAGAACAAAAGAACTGTGCTTTCTACACACGGGCCATATCTAGTTCAACTCTGCTTAGGAAACTGACAAGAACAGTAGCTCCTCTTCAGTCCGATAGACTGTACTTCCTGGGAACAGACGCGAGTGCTATTTGCCTTGTGTAGGGCAATGGGAGCGCAATAGTGACTTTCCTTACCAGAAAAAAAACTCTTGTTCGTAGGACCAGAAACTGCATGTGATTCAACTCCATTTAGGACTAGGAAACAAACGCAAGCTCGCCTTACAAAAACACACTCTGCTTTTGAGAAAAGAGCAGTCTTCTACTCTACTGTGTTTCCTATAGGGCCAGAAGAGTGAGCTTGCTCAGAACATAAGAACTGTGCTTCCTACACACACGGGCCATATCTAGTTCAACTCTGCTTAGGAAACTGACAAGAACAGTAGCTCCTCTTCAGTCCAATACACTGTATTTACTGGGAACAGACGCGAGAGCTATTGGCACTATGAATGGCAAGGGGAGCGCAATAGTGACTTTCCTTACCAGAAAACAACTCTTGCTCTTAGGACCAGAAACTGCATGTGATTCAACTCCATTTAGGACTGGGAAACAAACGCTAGCTTGCCTTACAAGAAACACACTCTACTTTTGATAAAAGAGCACTCTTCTACTCTACTGTGTTTCTTATGGTGTCTGAACAGTGAGCTTGCTCAGAACAAAAGAACTGTGCTTCCTACACCGACGGCCATATCTAGTTCAATTCTGCTTAGGATCCTGACAAGAACAGTAAATCCTCTTCAGTCCAATACACTGTCCTTGCTGGGAACAGATGCCAGTGCTATTTGTCCTGTGTATGGCAATTCCAGCGCAATAGTGACTCTTCTTACCATAAAACTACTCTTGCTCGTAGGACCAGAAACTGCATGTGATTCAACTCCATTTAGGACTGGGAAAGAAACGCTAGCTCGCCTTACAAGAAACACACTCTGCTTTAGAGAAAAGAGCACTCTTCTACTCTACTGTGTTTCCTATGGGGTCCAAACAGTGAGCTTGCTCAGAAAAAAAGAACTGTGCTTCCTACACACACCGAACATATCTAGTTCAACTCTGCTTAGGAAACTGACAAGAACAGCAGCTCCTCTTCAGTCCGAAACACTGTATTTGCTGGGAACAGACGCGAGTGCTCTTTGCACTGTGTATGGCAATGGGAGCACAATAGTGACTTTCCTTACCAGAAAACAACTCTTGCTCTTAGGACCAGAAACTGCATGTGATTCAACTCCATTTAGGACTGGGAAACAAAGGCTAGCTCGCCTTACATGAAACACACTCTGCTTTTGAGAAAAGAGCACTCTTCTACTCTACTGTGTTTCCTATAGGGCCAGAACAGTGAGCTTGCTCAGAAAAAAAGAACTGTGCTTCCTACACACACGGGCCATATCTGGTTCAACTCTGCTTAGGAAACTGAGAAGAACAGTAGCTCCTCTTCAGTCCAATACACTGTACTTGCTGGGAACAGACGGGAGGGCTATTTGCACTGTGTATGGCAATGGGAGCGCAATAGTGACTTTCCATACCAGACAACAACTCTTGCTCGTAGGACCAGAAACTGCATGTGATTCAACTCCATTTAGGACTGGGAAAGAAACGCTAGCTCGCCTTACAAGAAACACACTCTGCTTTATAGAAAAGAGCACTCTTCTACTCTACTGTGTTTCCTATGGGGTCTGAACAGTGAGCTTGCTCAGAACAAAAGAACACTGTTTCCTACACACACGGGCCATATCTAGTTCAACTCTGCTTAGGAACCTGACAAGAACAGTAGATCCTCTTCAGTCCAATACACTGTACTTGCTGGGAACAGACTCCAGTGCTATTTGTCCTGTGTATGGCAATGGCAGCGCAATATTGACTATTCTTACTAGAAAACAACTCTTGCTCATAGGACCAGAAACTGCATGGGATTCAACTCCATTTAGGACTGAGGAACAAACGCTAGCTCTCCTTACAAGAAACACACTCTGTTTTTGAGAAAAGAGCACTCTTCTACTCTACTGTGTTTCCTATGGGGTCCAAACAGTGACCTTGCTCAGAACAAAAGAACTGTGCTTCCTACACACACCGACCATATCTAGTTCAACTCTGCTTAGGAAACTGACAAGAACAGTAGCTCCTATTCAGTCCAATACACTGTACCTGCTGGGAACAGACGCGAGTGCTATTTGCACTGTGTATGGCAATGGGAGCACAATAGTAACTTTCCTTACCAGAAAACAACTCTTGCTCATAGGACCGGAAACTGCCTGTGATTGAACTCCATTTAGGACTAGGAAACAAACTCTAGCTCGCCTTACAAGAAACACACTCTGCTTTTGATTATAGAGCACTCTTCTACTCTACTGTGTT
Organism: Peromyscus eremicus; assembly: GCF_949786415.1. Taxonomy (NCBI): domain Eukaryota; kingdom Metazoa; phylum Chordata; class Mammalia; order Rodentia; family Cricetidae; genus Peromyscus; species Peromyscus eremicus. The sequence continues at coordinate 32,416 of NW_026736329.1, read as the reverse complement.
TCCTATGAGGTCCGAACAGTGAGCTTGCTCAGAACAAAAAAAAACGTGCTTCCTACACACACCGCCACACCTAGTTCAATTCTGCTTAGGAACCTGACAAGAACAATAGATCCTCTTCAGTCCAATACACTGTATTGCTGGGAACAGACAACACTTCTATTTGTCCGGTGTATGGCAATGGCAGCGCAATAGTGACTCTTCTTACCATAAAACAACTCTTGCTCGTAGGACCAGAAACTGCATGTGATTCAACTCCATTTAGGACTGGGAAAGAAACGCTAGCTCGCCTTACAAGAAACACACTCTGCTTTAGAGAAAAGAGCACTCTTCTACTCTACTGTGTTTCCTATGGGGTCCAAACAGTGAGCTTGCTCAGAAAAAAAGAACTGTGCTTCCTACACACACCGAACATATCTAGTTCAACTCTGCTTAGGAAACTGACAAGAACAGCAGCTCCTCTTCAGTCCGAAACACTGTATTTGCTGGGAACAGACGCGAGTGCTCTTTGCACTGTGTATGGCAATGGGAGCTCAATAGTTACTTTCCTTACCAGAAAACAACTCTTGCTCCTAGGAACAGAAACTGCATGGGATTCAACTCCATTTAGGACTGGGAAACAAAGGCTAGCTCGCCTTACAAGAAACACACTCTGCTTTTGAGAAAAGAGCACAATTCTACTCTACTGTGTTTCCTATGGGGTCCGAACAGTGAGCTTGCTCAGAACCAAAGAACTGTGCTTCCTACACACACCGACCATATCTAGTTCAACTCTGCTTAGGAAACTGACAAGAACAGTAGCTCCTCTTCAGTCCGATACACTGTACTTGCTGGGAACAGACGCGAGTGCTATTTGCACTGTGTATTGCATTTGGAGCACAATAGTGACTCTTCTTAACAGAAAACAACTCTTGCTCGTAGGACCAAAAACTGCCTGTGACAACTCCATTTAGGGCTGCAAAACAAACACGAACTCGCCTTACAAGAAACACACTCTGCTTTAGAGAAAAGAGCACTCTTCTACTCTACTGTGTTCCCTATGGGGTCCGAACAGTGAGCTTGCTCAGAACAAAAAAACTGTGCTTCCTACACACACGGCCATATCTAGTTCAAGTCTGATTAGGAACCTGACAAAAACAGTAGATCGTCTTTCGTCCAATACACTCTACTTGCTGGGAACAGACGCCAGTGCTATTTGTCCTGTGTATGGCAATGGCAGCGCAATAGTGACTCTTCTTACCATAAAACAACTCTTGCTCGTAGGACCAGAAACTGCATGTGATTCAACTCCATTTAGGACTGGGAAACAAACGCTAGCTCACCTTACAAGAAACACACTCTGCTTTAGAGAAAAGACCACTCTTCTACTCTACTGTGTTTCCTATGGGTTCCGAACAGTGAGCTTGCTCAGAACTAAAGAACTGTGCTTCCTACACACACGGATATATCTAGTTGAACTCTGCTTAGGAAACTGACAAGAACAGTAGCTCCTCTTCAGTCCGATACACTGTACTTGCTGGGAACGGACGCGAGTGCTATTTGCACTGTGGATGGCAATGGGAGCACCATAGTGTCTTTCCTTACCAGAAAACAACTCTTGCTCATAGGACCAGAAACTGCATGTGATTCAACTCCATTTAGGACTGGGAAACAAATGCTAGCTCGCCTTACATGGAACACACTCTGCTTTTGAGTAAAGAGTACTCTTCTACTCTACTGTGTTTCCTATGGGGCCAGTACAGTGAGCTTGCTCAGAACAAAAGAACTGTGCTTCCTACACACACGGGCCATATCTAGTTCAACTCTGCTTAGGAAACTGACAAGAACAGTAGCTGCTCTTCAGTCTGATACACTGTACTTGCTGGGAACAGACGCGAGAGCTATTTGCACTGTGTATGGCAAGGGGAGCGCAATCGTGATTTTCCTTACCAGAAAACAACTCTTACTCGTAGGACAAGAAACTGCATGTGATTCAACTCCATTTAGGACTGGGAAACAAACGCTAGCTCGCCTTACAAGAAACACACTCTGCTTTTGAGAAAAGAGCACTCTTCTACTCTACTGTGTTTCCTATGGTGTCCGAACAGTGAGCTTGATCAGAACAAAAGAACTGTGATTCCTACACACATGGCCATATATAGTTCAATTCTGCTTAGGAACCTGACAAGAACAGTAGATCCTCTTCAGTCCAATACACTGTACTTGCTGGGAACAGACGCGAGTGCTATTTGCACTGTGTATGGCAATGGGAACGCAATAGGGACTTTCCTTACCAGAAAACAACTCTTGCTCTTAGGACGAGAAACTGCATGTGATTCAACTCCATTTAGGACTGGGAAACAAATGCTAGCTCGCCTTACATGAAACACACTCTGCTTTTGAGAAAAGAGCACTCTTCTACTCTACTGTATTTCCTATAGGGCCAGAACAGTGAGCTTGCTCAGAAAAAAAGAACTGTGCTTCCTACACACACGGGCCATATCTAGTTCAACTCTGCTTAGGAAACTGAGAAGAACAGTAGCTCCTCTTCAGTCCGATACACTGTACTTGCTGGGAACAGACGGGAGGGCTATTTGCACTGTGTATGGCAATGGGAGCGCAATAGTGACTTTCCTTACCAGAAAACAACTCTTGCTCGTAGGACCAGAAACTGCATGTGATTCCACTCCATTTAGGACAGGGAAAAAAACGCTAGCTCGCCTTACAAGAAACACACTCTGCTTTAGAGAAAAGAGCACTCTTCTACTCTACTGTGTTTCCTATGCGGTCCAAACAGTGAGCTTGCTCAGAACAAAAGAACTGTGTTTCCTACACACACTGACCATATCTAGTTCAACTCTGCTTAGGAAACTGACAAGAACAGTAGCTCCTATTCAGTCCAATACACTGTACTTGCTGGGAAAAGACGCGAGTGCTATTTGCCTTGTGTAGGGCAATGGGAGCACAATAGTGACTTTCCTTACCAGAAAACAACTCTTGTTCGTAGGACCAGAAACTGCATGTGATTCAACTCCATTTAGGACTAGGTTACAAACGCTAGCTCGCCTTACAAAAACACACTCTGCTTTTGAGAAAAGAGCACTCTTCTACTCTACTGTGTTTCCTATAGGGACAGAACAGTGAGATTGCTCAGAACATAAGAACTGTGCTTCCTACACACACGGGCCATATCTAGTTCAACTCTGCTTAGGAAACTGACAAGAACAGTAGCTCCTATTCAGTCCAATACACTGTACTTGCTGGGAAAAGACGCGAGTGCTATTTGCCTTGTGTAGGGCAATGGGAGCACAATAGTGACTGTCCTTACCAGAAAAAAACTCTTGTTCGTAGGACCAGAAACTGCATGTGATTCAACTCCATTTAGGACTAGGTTACAAACGCTAGCTCGCCTTACAAAAACACACTCTGCTTTTGAGAAAAGAGCACTCTTCTACTCTACTGTGTTTCCTATAGGGACAGAACAGTGAGATTGCTCAGAACATAAGAACTGTGCTTCCTACACACACGGGCCATATCTAGTTCAACTCTGCTTAGGAAACTGACAAGAACAGTAGCTCCTATTCAGTCCAATACACTGTACTTGCTGGGAAAAGACGCGAGTGCTATTTGCCTTGTGTAGGGCAATGGGAGCACAATAGTGACTTTCCTTACCAGAAAAAAACTCTTGTTCGTAGGACCAGAAACTGCATGTGATTCAACTCCATTTAGGACTAGGTTACAAACGCTAGCTCGCCTTACAAAAACACACTCTGCTTTTGAGAAAAGAGCACTCTTCTACTCTACTGTGTTTCCTATAGGGACAGAACAGTGAGATTGCTCAGAACATAAGAACTGTGCTTCCTACACACACGGGCCATATCTAGTTCAACTCTGCTTAGGAAACTGACAAGAACAGTAGCTCCTCTTCAGTCTGATACACTGTACTTGCTGGGAACAGACGCGAGAGCTATTTGTACTGTGTATGGCAAGGGGAGCGCAATGGTGACTTTCCTTACCAGAAAACAACTCTTGCTCATAGGACCAGAAACTGCATGTGATTCAACTCCATTTTGGACTGGGAAACAAATGCTAGCTCGCCTTTCAAAAAACACAGTCTGCTTTTGAGAAAAGAGCACTCTTCTACTCTACTGTTTTCCCAATGGGGTCCGAACAGTGAGCTTGCTCAGAACAAAAGAACTTTGCTTCCTACACACACGGCCATATCTTGTTCAATTCTTCTTAGGAACCTGACAAGAACAGTAGATCCTCTTCAGTCCAATACACTGTACTTGCTGGGAACAGACGCCAGTGCTATTTGTCCTGTGTATGGCAATGGCAGCGCAATAGTGACTCTTCTTACCATAAAACAACCCTTGCTCGTAGGACCAGAAACTGCATGTGATTCAAATCCATTTAGGACTAGGAAACAAACGTTAGCTCGCCTTACAAAAACACACTCTGCTTTTGAGAAAAGAGCACTCTTCTACTCTACTGTGTTTCCTATAGGGCCAGAACAGTGAGCTTGCTCAGAACATAAGAACTGTGCTTCCTACACACACGGGCCATATCTAGTTCAACTCTGCTTAGGAAACTGACAAGAACAGTAGCTCCTCTTCAGTCCAATACACTGTATTTGCTGGGAACAGACGAGAGAACTATTTGCACTATGTATGGCAAGGGGAGCGCAATAGTGACTTTCCTTACCAGAAAACAACTCTTGCTCTTAGGACCAGAAAGTGCATGTGATTCAACTCCATTTAGGACTGGGAAACAAACGCTAGCTCGCCTTACAAGAAACACACTCTGCTTTTGAGAAAAGAACACTCTTCTACTCTACTGTGTTTCTTATGGTGTCCGAATAGTGAGCTTGCTCAGAACAAAAGAACTGTGCTTCCTACACGGATGGCCATATCTAGTTCAATTCTGCTTAGGAACCTGACAAGAACAGTAAATCCTCTTCAGTCCAATACACTGTACTTGCTGGGAACAGACGCCAGTGCTATTTGTCCTGTGTATGGCAATTCCAGTGCAATAGTGACTCTTCTTACCATAAAACAACCCTTGCTCGTAGGACCAGAAACTGCATGTAATTCAACTCCATTTGGGACTGGGAAAAAAACGCTAGCTCGCCTTACAAGAAACACACTCTGCTTTAGAGAAAAGAGCACTCTTCTACTCTACTGTGTTTCCTATGGGGTCCAAACAGTGAGCTTGCTCAGAAAAAAAGAACTGTGCTTCCTACACACACCGAACATATCTAGTTCAACTCTGTTTAGGAAACTGACAAGAACAGCAGCTCCTCTTCAGTCCGAAACACTGTATTTGCTGGGAACAGACGCGAGTGCTCTTTGCACTGTGTATGGCAATGGGAGCTCAATAGTTACTTTCCTTACCAGAAAACAACTCTTGCTCCTAGGAACAGAAACTGCATGGGATTCAACTCCATTTAGGACTGGGAAACAAAGGCTAGCTCGCCTTACAAGAAACACACTCTGCTTTTGAGAAAAGAGCACAATTCTACTCTACTGTGTTTCCTATGGGGTCCGAACAGTGAGCTTGCTCAGAACCAAAGAACTGTGCTTCCTACACACACCGACCATATCTAGTTCAACTCTGCTTAGGAAACTGACAAGAACAGTAGCTCCTCTTCAGTCCGATACACTGTACTTGCTGGGAACAGACGCGAGTGCTATTTGCACTGTGTATTGCATTTGGAGCACAATAGTGACTCTTCTTAACAGAAAACAACTCTTGCTTGTAGGACCAAAAACTGCCTGTGACAACTCCATTTAGGGCTGCAAAACAAACACGAACTCGCCTTACAAGAAACACACTCTGCTTTAGAGAAAAGAGCACTCTTCTACTCTACTGTGTTCCCTATGGGGTCCGAACAGTGAGCTTGCTCAGAACAAAAAAACTGTGCTTCCTACACACACGGCCATATCTAGTTCAAGTCTGATTAGGAACCTGACAAAAACAGTAGATCGTCTTTCGTCCAATACACTCTACTTGCTGGGAACAGACGCCAGTGCTATTTATCCTAAGTATGGCAATGGCAGCGCAATAGTGACTCTTCTTACCATAAAACAACTCTTGCTCGTAGGACCAGAAACTGCATGTGATTCAACTCCATTTAGGACTGGGAAACAAACGCTAGCTCACCTTACAAGAAACACACTCTGCTTTAGAGAAAAGACCACTCTTCTACTCTACTGTGTTTCCTATGGGTTCCGAACAGTGAGCTTGCTCAGAACTAAAGAACTGTGCTTCCTACACACACGGATATATCTAGTTGAACTCTGCTTAGGAAACTGACAAGAACAGTAGCTCCTCTTCAGTCCGATACACTGTACTTGCTGGGAACGGACGCGAGTGCTATTTGCACTGTGGATGGCAATGGGAGCACCATAGTGTCTTTCCTTACCAGAAAACAACTCTTGCTCATAGGACCAGAAACTGCATGTGATTCAACTCCATTTAGGACTGGGAAACAAATGCTAGCTCGCCTTACATGGAACACACTCTGCTTTTGAGTAAAGAGTACTCTTCTACTCTACTGTGTTTCCTATGGGGCCAGTACAGTGAGCTTGCTCAGAACAAAAGAACTGTGCTTCCTACACACACGGGCCATATCTAGTTCAACTCTGCTTAGGAAACTGACAAGAACAGTAGCTGCTCTTCAGTCTGATACACTGTACTTGCTGGGAACAGACGCGAGAGCTATTTGCACTGTGTATGGCAAGGGGAGCGCAATCGTGATTTTCCTTACCAGAAAACAACTCTTACTCGTAGGACAAGAAACTGCATGTGATTCAACTCCATTTAGGACTGGGAAACAAACGCTAGCTCGCCTTACAAGAAACACACTCTGCTTTTGAGAAAAGAGCACTCTTCTACTCTACTGTGTTTCCTATGGTGTCCGAACAGTGAGCTTGATCAGAACAAAAGAACTGTGATTCCTACACACATGGCCATATCTAGTTCAATTCTACTTAGGAACCTGACAAGAACAGTAGATCCTCTTCAGTCCGATACACTGTACTTGCTGGGAACAGACGCGAGTGCTATTTGCACTGTGTATGGCAATGGGAACGCAATAGGGACTTTCCTTACCAGAAAACAACTCTTGCTCTTAGGACGAGAAACTGCATGTGATTCAACTCCATTTAGGACTGGGAAACAAATGCTAGCTCGCCTTACATGAAACACACTCTGCTTTTGAGAAAAGAGCACTCTTCTACTCTACTGTATTTCCTATAGGGCCAGAACAGTGAGCTTGCTCAGAAAAAAAGAACTGTGCTTCCTACACACACGGGCCATATCGAGTTCAACTCTGCTTAGGAAACTGAGAAGAACAGTAGCTCCTCTTCAGTCAGATACACTGTACTTGCTGGGAACAGACGCGAGTGCTATTTGCACTGTGGATTGCAATGGGAGCAAAATAGTGACTTTTCTTACCAGAAAACAGCTCTTGCTCGTAGGACCGGAAACTGCCTGTGATTCAAATCCATTTAGGACTGGGAAACAAACTCTAGCTCGCTTTACAAGAAACACACTCTGCTTTTGAGAAAAGAGCACTCTTCTACTCTACTGTGATTCCTATAGGGACAGAAGAGTGAGCTTGCTCAGAGAAAAAGAACTGGGCTTCCTACACACGGGCCATATCTAGTTCAACTCTGCTTAGGAAACTGACAAGAACAGTAGCTCCTCTTCAGTCCAATACACTGTACTTGCTGGGAACAGACGGGAGGGCTATTTGCACTGTGTATGGCAATGGGAGCGCAATAGTGACTTTCCTTACCAGAAAACAACTCTTGCTCGTAGGACCAGAAACTGCATGTGATTCCACTCCATTTAGGACAGGGAAAAAAACGCTAGCTCGCCTTACAAGAAACACACTCTGCTTTAGAGAAAAGAGCACTCTTCTACTCTACTGTGTTTCCTATGCGGTCCAAACAGTGAGCTTGCTCAGAACAAAAGAACTGTGCTTCCTACACACACTGACCATATCTAGTTCAACTCTGCTTAGGAAACTGACAAGAACAGTAGCTCCTATTCAGTCCAATACACTGTACTTGCTGGGAAAAGACGCGAGTGCTATTTGCCTTGTGTAGGGCAATGGGAGCACAATAGTGACTTTCCTTACCAGAAAAAAACTCTTGTTCGTAGGACCAGAAACTGCATGTGATTCAACTCCATTTAGGACTAGGTTACAAACGCTAGCTCGCCTTACAAAAACACACTCTGCTTTTGAGAAAAGAGCACTCTTCTACTCTACTGTGTTTCCTATAGGGACAGAACAGTGAGATTGCTCAGAACATAAGAACTGTGCTTCCTACACACACGGGCCATATCTAGTTCAACTCTGCTTAGGAAACTGACAAGAACAGTAGCTCCTATTCAGTCCAATACACTGTACTTGCTGGGAAAAGACGCGAGTGCTATTTGCCTTGTGTAGGGCAATGGGAGCACAATAGTGACTTTCCTTACCAGAAAAAAACTCTTGTTCGTAGGACCAGAAACTGCATGTGATTCAACTCCATTTAGGACTAGGTTACAAACGCTAGCTCGCCTTACAAAAACACACTCTGCTTTTGAGAAAAGAGCACTCTTCTACTCTACTGTGTTTCCTATAGGGACAGAACAGTGAGATTGCTCAGAACATAAGAACTGTGCTTCCTACACACACGGGCCATATCTAGTTCAACTCTGCTTAGGAAACTGACAAGAACAGTAGCTCCTCTTCAGTCTGATACACTGTACTTGCTGGGAACAGACGTGAGAGCTATTTGTACTGTGTATGGCAAGGGGAGCGCAATCGTGACTTTCCTTACCAGAAAACAACTCTTGCTCATGGGACCAGAAACTGCATGTGATTCAACTCCATTTTGGACTGGGAAACAAATGCTAGCTCGCCTTTCAAAAAACACAGTCTGCTTTTGAGAAAAGAGCACTCTTCTACTCTATTGTTTTCCCAATGGGGTCCGAACAGTGAGCTTGCTCAGAACAAAAGAACTTTGCTTCCTACACACACGGCCATATCTTGTTCAATTCTTCTTAGGAACCTGACAAGAACAGTAGATCCTCTTCAGTCCAATACACTGTACTTGCTGGGAACAGACGCCAGTGCTATTTGTCCTGTGTATGGCAATGGCAGCGCAATAGTGACTCTTCTTACAATAAAACAACCCTTGCTCGTAGGACCAGAAACTGCATGTGATACAACTCCATTTAGGACTAGGAAACAAACGTTAGCTCGCCTTACAAAAACACACTCTGCTTTTGAGAAAAGAGCACTCTTCTACTCTACTGTGTTTCCTATAGGGCCAGAACAGTGAGCTTGCTCAGAACATAAGAACTGTGCTTTCTACACACACGGGCCATATCTAGTTCAACTCTGCTTAGGAAACTGACAAGAACAGTAGCTCCTCTTCAGTCCAATACACTGTATTTGCTGGGAACAGACGAGAGAACTATTTGCACTATGTATGGCAAGGGGAGCGCAATAGTGACTTTCCTTACCAGAAAACAACTCTTGCTCTTAGGACCAGAAAGTGCATGTGATTCAACTCCATATAGGACTGGGAAACAAACGCTAGCTCGCCTTACAAGAAACACACTCTGCTTTAGAGAAAAGAGCACTCTTCTACTCTACTGTGTTTCCTATAGGGCCAGAACAGTGAGCTTGCTCAGAAAAAAAGAACTGTGCTTCCTACACACACGGGCCATATCTAGTTCAACTCTGCTTAGGAAACTGACAAGAACAGTAGCTCCTCTTCAGTCGGATACAGTGTACTTGCTGGGAACAGACGCGTGTGCTATTTGCACTGTGTATGGCAAAGGGAGCACAATAGTGACTTTCATTACCAGAAAACAACTCTTGCTTGTAGGACCAGAAACTGCATGTGATTCAACTCCATTTTGGACTGGGAAACAAATGCTAGCTCGTTTTCAAGAAACACACTCTGCTTTTGAGAAAAGAGCACTATTCTACTCTACTGTGTTTCTTATGGTGTCCAAACAGTGAGCTTGCTCAGAACAAAAGAACTGTGCTTCCTACACCGACGGCCATATCTAGTTCAATTCTGCTTAGGAACCTGACAAGAACAGTAAATCCTCTTCAGTCCAATACACTGTCCTTGCTGGGAACAGATGCCAGTGCTATTTGTCCTGTGTATGGCAATTCCAGCGCAATAGTGACTCTTCTTACCATAAAACTACTCTTGCTCGTAGGACCAGAAACTGCATGGTATTCCACTGCATTTAGGACTGGGAAACAAAAGCTAGCTCGCCTTACAAGAAACACACTCTGCTTTAGAGAAAAGAGCACTCTTCTACTCTACTGTGTTTCCTATGGGGTCTGAACAGTGAGCTTGCTCAGAACAAAAGAACACTGTTTCCTACACACACGGGCCATATCTAGTTCAACTCTGCTTAGGAACCTGACAAGAACAGTAGATCCTCTTCAGTCCAATACACTGTACTTGCTGGGAACAGACTCCAGTGCTATTTGTCCTGTGTATGGCAATGGCAGCGCAATATTGACTATTCTTACCAGAAAACAACTCTTGCTCATAGGACCAGAAAACTGCATGTGATTCAACTCCATTTAGGACTGGGGAACAAACGCTAGCTCTCCTTACAAGAAACACACTCTGCTTTTGAGAAAAGAGCACTCTTCTACTCTACTGTGTTTCCTATGGGGTCCAAACAGTGAGCTTGCTCAGAACAAAAGAACTGTGCTTCCTACACACACCGACCATATCTAGTTCAACTCTGCTTAGGAAACTGACAAGAACAGTAGCTCCTATTCAGTCCAATACACTGTACTTGCTGGGAACAGACGCGAGTGCTATTTGCACTGTGTATGGCAATGGGAGCACAATAGTAACTTTCCTTACCAGAAAACAACTCTTGCTCATAGGACCGGAAACTGCCTGTGATTGAACTCCATTTAGGACTAGGAAACAAACTCTAGCTCGCCTTACAAGAAACACACTCTGCTTTTGATTATAGAGCACTCTTCTACTCTACTGTGTTTCCTATGAGGTCCGAACAGTGAGCTTGCTCAGAACAAAAAAAAACGTGCTTCCTACACACACCGCCACACCTAGTTCAATTCTGCTTAGGAACCTGACAAGAACAGTAGATCCTCTTCAGTCCAATACACTGTACTGCTGGGAACAGACAACACTGCTATTTGTCCGGTGTATGGCAATGGCAGCGCAAAAGTGACTCTTCTTACCATAAAACAACTCTTGCTCGTAGGACCAGAAACTGCATGTGATTCAACTCCATTTAGGACTGGGAAACAAACGCTAGCTCGCCTTACAAGAAACACACTCTGCTTTAGAGAAAAGAGCACTCTTCTACTCTACTTTGTTTCCTATGGGGTCCAAACAGTGAGCTTGCTCAGAAAAAAAGAACTGTGCTTCCTACACACACCGAACATATCTAGTTCAACTCTGCTTAGGAAACTGACAAGAACAGCAGCTCCTCTTCAGTCCGAAACACTGTATTTGCTGGGAACAGACGCGAGTGCTATTTGCACTGTGTATGGCAATGGGAGCTCAATAGTTACTTTCCTTACCAGAAAACAACTCTTGCTCGTAGGACCAGAAACTGCATGGGATTCAACTCCATTTAGGACTGGGAAACAAAGGCTAGCTCGCCTTACAAGAAACACACTCTGCTTTTGAGAAAAGAGCACAATTCTACTCTACTGTGTTTCCTATGGGGTCCGAACAGTGAGCTTGCTCAGAACATAAGAACTGTGCTTCCTACACACACGGGCCATATCTAGTTCAAGTCTGCTTAGGAAACTGACAAGAACAGTAGCTCCTCTTCAGTCTGATACACTGTACTTGCTGGGAACAGACGCGAGAGCTATTTGCACTGTGTATGGCAAGGGGAGCGCAATCGTGACTTTCCTTACCAGAAAACAACTCTTGCTCTTAGGACCAGAAACTGCATGTGATTCAACTCCATTTTGGACTGGGAAACAAATGCTAGCTCGCCTTTCAAGAAACACACTCTGCTTTTGAGAAAAGAGCACTCTTCTACTCTACTGTGTTCCCAATGGGGTCCGAACAGTGAGCTTGCTCAGAACAAAAGAACTTTGCTTCCTACACACACGGCCATATCTTGTTCAATTCTGCTTAGGAACCTGACAAGAACAGTAGATCCTCTTCAGTCCAATACACTGTACTTGCTGGGAACAGACGCCAGTGCTATTTGTCCTGTGTATGGCAATGGCAGCGCAATAGTGACTCTTCTTACCATAAAACAACCCTTGCTCGTAGGACCAGAAACTGCATGTGATTCAACTCCATTTAGGACTGGGAAAAAAACGCTAGCTCGCCTTACAAGAAACACACTCTGCTTTAGAGAAAAGAGCACTCTTCTACTCTACTGTGTTTCCTATAGGGCCAGAACAGTGAGCTTGCTCAGAACAAAAGAACTGTGCTTCCTACACACGGACCATATCTAGTTCAAGACTGCTTAGGAAACAGACAAGAACAGTAGCTCCTCTTCAGTCCGATACACTGTACTTTCTGGGAACAGATGCGAGTGCTATTTGCAATGTGGATGGCAATGGGAGCACAATAGTGACTTTCCTTACCAGAAAACAACTCTTGCTCTTAGGACCAGAAACTGCATGTGATTCAACTCCATTTAGGACTGGGAAACAAATGCTAGCTCGCCTTACATGAAACACACTCTGCTTTTGAGTAAAGAGCACTCTTCTACTCTATAGTGTTTCCTATGTGGCCAGAACAGTGAGCTTGCTCAGAACAAAAGAACTGTGCTTCCTACACACACGGGCCATATCTATTTCAACTCTGCTTAGGAAACTGACATGAACAGTAGCTCCTCTTCAGTCCGATACACTGTACTTGCTGGGAACAGATGCGAGTGCTATTTGCACTGGGTATGGCAATGGGAACGCAATAGTGACTTTTTTTTTTTTACCAGAAAACAACTCTTGCTCTTAGGACCAGAAATTGCATGTGATTCAACTCCATTTAGGACTGGGAAACAAACGCTAGCTCGCCTTACAAGAAACACACTCTGCTTTTGAGAAAAGAGCACTCTTCTACTCTACTGTGTTTCTTATGGTGTCCGAATAGTGAGCTTGCTCAGAACAAAAGAACTGTGCTTCCTACACCGACGGCCATATCTTGTTCAATTCTGCTTAGGAACCTGACAAGAACAGTAGATCCTCTTCAGTCCAATACACTGTACTTGCTGGGAACAGACGCCAGTGCTATTTGTCCTGTGTATGGCAATGGCAGCGCAATAGTGACTCTTCTTACCATAAAACAACCCTTGCTCGTAGGACCAGAAACTGCATGTGATTCAACTCCATTTAGGACTGGGAAAAAAACGCTAGCTCGCCTTACAAGAAACACACTCTGCTTTAGAGAAAAGAGCACTCTTCTACTCTACTGTGTTTCCTATAGGGCCAGAACAGTGAGCTTGCTCAGAACAAAAGAACTGTGCTTCCTACACACGGACCATATCTAGTTCAAGACTGCTTAGGAAACAGACAAGAACAGTAGCTCCTCTTCAGTCCGATACACTGTACTTTCTGGGAACAGATGCGAGTGCTATTTGCAATGTGGATGGCAATGGGAGCACAATAGTGACTTTCCTTACCAGAAAACAACTCTTGCTCTTAGGACCAGAAACTGCATGTGATTCAACTCCATTTAGGACTGGGAAACAAATGCTAGCTCGCCTTACATGAAACACACTCTGCTTTTGAGTAAAGAGCACTCTTCTACTCTATAGTGTTTCCTATGTGGCCAGAACAGTGAGCTTGCTCACAACAAAAGAACTGTGCTTCCTACACACACGGGCCATATCTATTTCAACTCTGCTTAGGAAACTGACATGAACAGTAGCTCCTCTTCAGTCCGATACACTGTACTTGCTGGGAACAGATGCGAGTGCTATTTGCACTGGGTATGGCAATGGGAACGCAATAGTGACTTTTTTTTTTTACCAGAAAACAACTCTTGCTCTTAGGACCAGAAATTGCATGTGATTCAACTCCATTTAGGACTGGGAAACAAACGCTAGCTCGCCTTACAAGAAACACACTCTGCTTTTGAGAAAAGAGCACTCTTCTACTCTACTGTGTTTCTTATGGTGTCCGAATAGTGAGCTTGCTCAGAACAAAAGAACTGTGCTTCCTACACCGACGGCCATATCTAGTTCAATTCTGCTTAGGAACCTGACAAGAACAGTAAATCCTCTTCAGTCCAATACACTGTACTTGCTGGGAACAGACGCCAGTGCTATTTGTCCTGTGTATGGCAATTCCAGCGCAATAGTGACTCTTCTTACCATAAAACAACTCTTGCTCCTAGGACCAGAAACTGCATGTGATTCAACTCCATTTAGGACTGGGAAACAAAAGCTAGCTCACCTTACAAGAAACACACTCTGCTTTAGAGAAAAGAGCACTCTTCTACTCTACTGTGTTTCCTATAGGGACAGAACAGTGAGCTTGCTCAGAACAAAAAAACTGTGCTTCCTACACACGGGCCATATCTAGTTCAACTCTGCTTAGGAAACTGACAAGAACAGTTGATCCTCTTCAGGCCGATACACTGTACTTGCTGGGAACAGAGGCGAGTGCTATTTGCACTGTGTATGGCAATGGGAACGCAATAGTGACTTTCCTTACCAGAAAACAACTCTTGCTCGTAGGACCAGAAACTGAATGTTATTCCACTGCATTTAGGTCTGGGAAACAAACGCTAGCTCGCCTTACAAAAACACACTCTGCTTTTGAGTAAAGAGCACTCTTCTACTCTATAGTGTTTCCTATGTGGTCAGAACAGTGAGCTTGCTCAGAACAAAAGAACTGTGCTTCCTACACACACGGGCCATATCTAGTTCAACTCTGCTTAGGAAACTTACAAGAAAAGTAGTTCCTCTTCAGTCCAATACACTGTACTTGCTGGGAACAGACGCATGTGCTATTTGCACTGTGTATGGCAATGGGAGCGCAATAGTGACTTTCCTTACCAGAAAACAACTCTTGCTCGTAGGACCAGAAACTGCATGTGATTCAACTCCATTTAGGACTGCGAAACAAATGCTAGCTCGCCTTACATGAAACACACTCTGATTTTGAGAAAAGAGCACTCTTCTACTCTACTGTGTTTCCTATAGGGCCAGAACAGTGAGCTTGCTCAGAACAAAAGAACTGTGCTTCCTACACACGGGCCATATCTAGTTCAACTCTGCTTAGGAAACTGACAAGAACAGTAGCTCCTCTTCAGGCCGATACACTGTACTTGCTGGGAACAGACGCGAGTGCTATTTGCACTGTGTATGGCAATGGGAACGCAGTAATGACTTTCCTTACCAGAAAACACCTCTTGCTCTTAAGACCAGAAACTGCATGTGATTCAACTCCATTTAGGACTGCGAAACAAATGCTAGCTCGCCTTACATGAAATACACTCTGCTTTAGAGAAAAGAGCAGTCTTCTACTCTACTGTGTTTCCTATGGGGTCCAAACAGTGAGCTTGCTCAGAACAAAAGAACTGTGCTTCCTACACACGGACCATATCTAGTTCAACTCTGCTTAAGAAACTGACAAGAACAGTAGCTCCTATTCAGTCCAATACACTGTACTTGCTGGGAAAAGACGCGAGGGCTATTTGGCTTGTGTAGGGCAATGGGAGCGCAATAGTGACTTTCCTTACCAGAAAACAACTCTTGTACATAGGAACAGAAACTGCATGTGATTCAACTCGATTTAGGACTGAAAAGCAAACGCTAGCTCGCCTTACAAAAACACACTCTGCTTTTGAGAAAAGAGCACTCTTCTACTCTACTGTGTTTCCTATAGGGCCAGAACAGAGAACTTGCTCAGAACATAAGAACTGTGCTTCCTACACACACAGGCCATATCTAGTTCAACTCTGCTTAGGAAACTGACAAGAACAGTAGCTCCTCTTCAGTCTGATACACTGTACTTGCTGGGAACAGACGCGAGAGCTATTTGCACTGTGTATGGCAAGGGGAGCGCAATCGTGACTTTCCTTACCAGAAAACAACTCTTGCTCATAGGACCAGGAACTGCATGTGATTCAACTCCATTTAGGACTGGGAAACAAATGCTAGCTCGCCTTTCAAGAAACAAACTCTGCTTTAGAGAAAAGAGCACTCTTCTACTCTACTGTGTTTCCTAAAGGGCCAGAACAGTGAGCTTGCTCAGAACAAAAGAACTGTGCTTCCTACACAAACGGGCCATATCTAGTTCAACTCTGCTTAGGAAACTGACAAGAACAGTAGCTCCTCTTCAGGCCGATACACTGTACTTGCTGGGAACAGACGCGAGTGCTATTTGCACTGTGTATGGCAATGGGAACGCAATAGTGACTTTCCTTACCAGAAAACAACTCTTGCTCTTAGGACCAGAAACTGCATGTGATTCAACTCCATTTAGGACTGCGAAACAAATGCTAGCTTGCCTTACATGAAACAAACTCTGCTTTTGAGAAAAGAGCACTCTTCTACTCTACTGTGTTTCCTATAGGGCCAGAACAGTGAGCTTGCTCAGAACATAAGAACTGTGCTTCCTACACACACGGGCCATATCTAGTTCAACTCTGCTTAGGAAACTGACAAGAACAGTAGCTCCTCTTCAGTCCAATACACTGTATTTGCTGGGAACAGACGCGAGAGCTATTTGCACTATGTATGGCAAGGGGAGCGCAATAGTGACTTTCCTTACCAGAAAACAACTCTTGCTCTTAGAACCAGAAACTGCATGTGATTCAACTCGATCTAGGACTGGGAAACAAACGCTAGCTTGCCTTACAAGAAACACACTCTACTTTTGAGAAAAGAGCACTCTTCTACTCTACTGTGTTTCTTATGGTGTCCGAACAGTGAGCTTGCTCAGAACAAAAGAACTGTGCTTCCTACACCCACGGCCATATCTAGTTCAATTCTGCTTAGGAACCTGACAAGAACAGTAAATCCTCTTCAGTCCAATACACTGTACTTGCTGGGAACAGACGCCAGTTCTATTTGTTCTGTGTATGGCAATTCCTGCGCAATAGTGACTCTTGTTACCGTAAAACAACTCTTGCTCCTAGGACCAGAAAATGCATGTGATTCAACTCCATTTAAGACTGGGAAACAAAAGCTAGCTCACCTTACAAGAAACTCACTCTGCTTTAGAGAAAAGAGCACTCTTCTACTCTACTGTGTTTCCTATAGGGCCAGAACAGTGAGCTTGCTCAGAACCAAAGATCTGTGCTTCCTACACACGGGCCATATCTAGTTCAACTCTGCTTAGGAAACTGACAAGAACAGTAGCTCCTCTTCAGGCCGATACACTGTACTTGCTGGGAACAGACGCGAGTGCTATTTGCACTGTGTATGGCAATGGGAACGCAATAGTGACTTTCCTTACCAGAAAACAACTCTTGCTCTTAGGACCAGAAACTGCATGTGATTCAACTCCATTTAGGACTGTGAAACAAATGCTAGCTCGCCTTACATGAAACACACTCTGCTTTTGAGAAAAGAGCACTCTTCTACTCTACTGTTTTTCCTATAGGGCCAGAACAGTGAGCTTGCTCAGAACCAAAGAACTGTGCTTCCTACACACACGGACCATATCTAGTTCAACTCTGCTTAGTAAATGACAAGAACAGTAGCTCCTATTCAGTCCAATACACTGTACTTGCTGGGAAAAGACGCGAGAGCTATTTGCTTGTGTAGGGCAATGGGAGCGCAATAGTGACTTTCCTTACCAGAAAACAACTCTTGTTCATAGGACCAGAAACTGCATGTGATTCAACTCTATTTAGGACTAGAAAACAAATGCTAGCTCGCCTTACAAAAACACACACTGTTTTTGAGAATAGAGCACTCTTCTACTCTACTGTGTTTCCTATAGTGCCAGAACAGTGAAATTGCTCAGAACATAAGAACTGTGCTTCCTACACACACGGGCCATATCTAGTTCAACTCTGCTTAGGAAACTGACAAGAACAGTAGCTCCTCTTCAGTCTGATACACTGTACTTGCTGGGAAAAGACGCGAGTGCTATTTGCCTTGTGTAGGGCAATGGGAGCACAATAGTGACTTTCCTTACCAGAAAACAACTCTTGTTCGTAGGACCAGAAACTGCATGTGATTCAACTCCATTTAGGACTGGGAAACACACGCTAGCTCGCCTTACAAGAAACACACTCTGCTTTTGAGAAAAGAGCACTCTTCTACTCTACTGTGTTTCCTATGGTGTCCGAACAGTGACTTTTCTCAGAACAAAAGAACTTTGCTTCCCACACACAAGGCCATATCTAGTTCAATTCTGCTTAGGAACCTGACAAGAACAGGAGATCCTCTTCATCCAATACACTGTACTTGCTGGGAACAGACGCCAGTGCTATTTGTCCTGTGTATGGCAATGGCAGCGCAATAGTGACTCTTCTTACCATAAAACAACTCTTGCTCGTAGGACCAGAAACTGTATGTGATTCAACTCCATTTAGGACTGGGAAACAAACGCTAGCTCGCCTTACAAGAAACACACTCTGCTTTAGAGAAAAGAGCACTCTTCTACTCTACTGTGTTTCCTATAGGGCGAGAACAGTGAGCTTGCTCAGAACAAAAGAACTGTGCTTTCTACATACGGGCCATATGTAGTTCAACTCTGTTTAGGAAACTGACAAGAACAGTAGTTACTTTTCAGTCCGATAGACTGTACTTCCTGGGAACAGACGCGAGTGCTATTTGCCTTGTGTAGGGCAATGGGAGCGCAATAGTGACTTTCCTTACCAGAAAAAAACTCTTGTTCGTAGGACCAGAAACTGCATGTGATTCAACTCGATTTAGGACTGAAAAGCAAACGCTAGCTTGCCTTACAAAAACACACTCTGCTTTTGAGAAAAGAGCACTCTTCCACTCTACTGTGTTTCCTATAGGGCCAGAACAGTGAACTTGCTCAGAACATAAGAACTGTGCTTCCTACACACACAGGCCATATCTAGTTCAACTCTGCTTAGGAAACTGACAAGAACAGTAGCTCTCTTCACTCTGATACACTGTACTTGCTGGGAACAGACGCGAGAGCTATTTGCACTGTGTATGGCAAGGGGAGCGCAATCGTGACTTTCCTTACCAGAAAACAACTCTTGCTCGTAGGACCAGAAACTGCATGTGATTCAACTCCATTTAGGACTGGGAAACAAATGCTAGCTCGCCTTTCAAGAAACACACTCTGCTTTTGAGAAAAGAGCACTCTTCTACTCTACTGTGTTCCCAATGGGGTCATAACAGTGAATTGCTCAGAACAAAAGAACTTTGCTTCCTACACACACGGCCATATCTTGTTCAATTCTGCTTAGGAACCTGACAAGAACAGTAGATCCTCTTCAGTCCAATACACTGTACTTGCTGTTAACAGACGCCAGTGCTATTTGTCCTGTGTATGGCAATGGCAGCGCAATAGTGACTCTTCTTACCATAAAACAACACTTGCTCTTAGGACCAGAAACTGCATGTGATTCAACTCCGTTTAGGACTGGGAAAAAAAACGCTAGCTAAAATTACAAGAAACACACTCTGCTTTAGAGAAAAGAGCACTCTTCTACTCTACTGTGTTTCCTATAGGGCCAGAACAGTGAGCTTGCTCAGAACAAAAGAACTGTGCTTCCTACACACGGGCCATGTCTAGTTCAAGTCTGCTTAGGAAACAGACAAGAACAGTAGCTCCTCTTCAGTCCGATACACTGTACTTGCTGGGAACAGACGCGAGTGCTATTTGCAATGTGTATGGCAATGGGAACGCAATAGTGACTTTCCTTACCAGAAAACAACTCTTGCTCGTAGGTCCAGAAACTGCATGTGATTCAACTCCATTTAGGACTGGGAAACAAATGCTAGCTCGAATTACATGAAACACACTCTGCTTTTGAGTAAAGAGCACTCTTCTATTCTATAGTGTTTCCTAGGTGGCCAGAACAGTGAGCTTGCTCAGAACAAAAGAACTGTGCTTCCTACACACACGGGCCATATCTAGTTCAACTCTGCTTAGGAAACTGACAAGAACAGTAGCTCCTCTTCAGGCCGATACACTGTACTTGCTGGGAACAGACGCATGTGCTATTTGCACTGTATATGGCAATGGGAGCGCAATAGTGACTTTCCTTACCAGAAAACAACTCTTGCTCGTAGGACGAGAAACTGCATGTGATTCAACTCCATTTAGGACTGGGAAACAAATGCTAGCTCGACTTCCAAGAAACACACTCTGCTTTAGAGAAAAGAGCACTCTTCTACTCTACTGTGTTTCCTATGGTCCAAACAGTGAGCTTGCTCAGAGCAAAGAACTGTGCTTCTTACACACACGGGCCATATCTAATTCAACTCTGCTTAGGAAACTGACAAGAACAGTAGCTCCTATTCAGTCCAATACACTGTACTTGCTGGGAAAAGACGCGAGTGCTATTTGCCTTGTGTAGGGCAATGGGAACTCAATAGTGACTTTCCTTACCAGAAAAAAACCCTTGTTCATAGGACCAGAAACTGCATGTGATTCAACTCCATTTAGGACTAGGAAACAAACGCAAGCTCGCCTTACAAAAACACACTCTGCTTTTGAGAAAAGAGCACGCTTCTTCTCTACTGTGTTTCCTATAGGGCCACAACAGTGAGCTTGCTCAGAACATAAGAACTGTGCTTCCTACACACACGGGCCATATCTAGTTCAACTCTGCTTAGGAAACTGACAAGAAGAGTAGCTCCTCTTCAGTCCAATACACTGTATTTACTGGGAACAGACGCGAGAGCTATTTGCACTGTGTATGGCAAGGGGAGCGCAATAGTGACTTTCCTTACCAGAAAACAACTCTTGCTCTTATGACCAGAAACTGCATGTGATTCGACTCCATTTAGTACTGGGAAACAAACGCTAGCTTGCCTTACAAGAAACACACTCTACTTTTCAGAAAAGAGCACTCTTCTACTCTAATGTGTTTCTATGGTGTCCGAACAGTGAGCTTGCTCAGAACAAAAGAACTGTGCTTCCTACACCCACGGCCATATCTAGTTCAATTCTCCTTAGAAACCTGACAAGAACAGTAAATCCTCTTCAGTCCAATACACTGTACTTGCTGGGAACAGACGCCAGTGCTATTTGTTCTGTGTATGGCAATTCCAGCGCAATAGTGACTCTTCTTACCATAAAACAACTCTTGCTCGTAGGACCAGAAACTGCATGTGATTCAACTCGATTTAGGACTGAAAAGCAAACGCTAGCTCGCCTTACAAAAACACACTCTGCTTTTGAGAAAAGAGCACTCTTCTACTCTACTGTGTTTCCTATAGGGCCAGAACAGTGAACTTGCTCAGAACATAAGAACTGTGCTTCCTACACACACGGGCCATATCTAGTTCAACTCTGCTTAGGAAACTGACAAGAACAGTAGCTCCTCTTCAGTCTGATACACTGTACTTGCTGGGAACAGACGCGAGAGCTATTTGCACTGTGTGTCCCAAGGGGAGCGCAATCGTGACTTTCCTTACCAGAAAACAACTCTTGCTTGTAGGACCAGAAACTGCATGTGATTCAACTCCATTTAGGACTGGGAAACAAATGCTAGCTCGCCTTTCAAGAAACACACTCTGCTTTAGAGAAAAGAGCACTCTTCTACTCTACTGTGTTTCCTAAAATGCCAGATCAGTGAGCTTGCTCAGAACCAAAGAACTGTGCTTCCTACACACGGGCCATATCTAGTTCAACTCTGCTTAGGAAACTGACAAGAACAGTAGCTCCTCTTCAGTCTGATACACTGTACTTGCTGGGAACAGACGCGAGTGCTATTTGCAATGTGTATAGCAATGGGAACGCAATAGTGACTTTCCTTACCAGAAAACAACTCTTGCTCGTAGGTCCAGAAACTGCATGTGATTCAACTCCACTTAGGACTGGGAAACAAATGCTAGCTCGAATTACATGAAAAACACTCTGCTTTTGAGTAAAGAGCACTCTTCTACTCTATAGTGTTTCCTAGGTGGCCAGAACAGTGAGCTTGCTCAGAACAAAAGAACTGTGCTTCCTACACACACGGGCCATATCTAGTTCAACTCTGCTTAGGAAACTGACAAGAACAGTAGCTCCTCTTCAGGCCGATACACTGTACTTGCTGGGAACAGACGCATGTGCTATTTGCACTGTATATGGCAATGGGAGCGCAATAGTGACTTTCCTTACCAGAAAAAAACTCTTGCTCGTAGGACGAGAAACTGCATGTGATTCAACTCCATTTCGGACTGGGAAACAAATGCTAGCTCGCCTTACATGAAACACACTCTGCTTTTGAGAAAAGAGCACTCTTCTACTCTACTGTGTTTCCTATAGGGCCAGAACAATGAGCTTGCTCAGAAAAAAAGAACTGTGCTTCCTACACACACGGGCCATATCTAGTTCAACTCTGCTTAGGAAACTGACAAGAACAGTAGTTCCTCTTCAGTCCAATACACTGTACTTGCTGGGAACAGATGGGAGGGCTATATGCACTGTGTATGGCAATGGGAGCGCAATAGTGACTTTCCTTACCAGAAAACAACTCTTGCTCGTAGGACCAGAAACTGCATGTGATTCCACTCCATTTAGGACTGGTAAACAAACGCTAGCTCGCCTTACAAGAAACACACTCTGCTTTAGAGAAAAGAGCACTCTTCTACTCTACTGTGTTTCCTATGGGGTCCAAACAGTGAGCTTGCTCAGAGCAAAGAACTGTGCTTCTTACACACACGGGCCATATCTAGTTCAACTCTGCTTAGGAAACTGACAAGAACAGTAGCTCCTATTCAGTCCAATACATTGTACTTGCTGAGAAAAGACGCGAGTGCTATTTGCCTTGTGTAGGGCAATGGGAGCGCAATAGTGACTTTCCTTACCAGAAAAAAACTCTTTTTTGTAGGACCAGAAAATGCATGTGATTCAACTCCATTTAGGACTAGGAA
Organism: Peromyscus eremicus; assembly: GCF_949786415.1. Lineage (NCBI taxonomy): Eukaryota > Metazoa > Chordata > Mammalia > Rodentia > Cricetidae > Peromyscus > Peromyscus eremicus. The sequence goes on along the minus strand of NW_026736329.1, from coordinate 9,430 downwards.
ACAAACGCAAGCTCGCCTTACAAAAACACACTCTGCTTTTGAGAAAAGAGCACGCTTCTTCTCTACTGTGTTTACTATAGGGCCAGAACAGTGAGCTTGCTCAGAACATAAGAACTGTGCTTCCTACACACACGGGCCATATCTAGTTCAACTCTGCTTAGGAAACTGACAAGAAGAGTAGCTCCTCTTCAGTCCAATACACTGTATTTGCTGGGAACAGACGCGAGAGCTATTTGCACTATGTATGGCAAGGGGAGCGCAATAGTGACTTTCCTTACCAGAAAACAACTCTTGCTCTTAGGACCAGAAACTGCATGTGATTCAACTCCATTTATGACTGGGAAACAAACGCTAGCTTGCCTTACAAGAAACACACTCTACTTTTGAGAAAAGAGCACTCTTCTACTCTAATGTGTTTCTAATGGTGTCCGAACAGTGAGCTTGCTCAGAACAAAAGAACTGTGCTTCCTACACCCACGGCCATATCTAGTTCAATTCTGCTTAGGAACCTTACAAGAACAGTAAATCCTCTTCAGTCCAATACAATGTACTTGCTGGGAATAGACGCCAGAGGTATTTGTTCTGTGTATGGCAATTCCAGCGCAATAGTGACTCTTCTTACCATAAAACAACTCTTGCTCGTAGGACCAGAAACTGCATGTGATTCAACTCCATTTAAGACTGGGAAACAAAAGCTAGCTCACCTTACAAGAAACACACTCTGCTTTAGAGAAAAGAGCACTCTTCTACTCTACTGTGTTTCCTATAGGGCGAGAACAGTGAGCTTGCTCAGAACCAAAGAACTGTGCTTCCTACACACGGGCCATATCTAGTTCAACTCTGCTTAGGAAACTGACAAGAACAGTAGCTCCTCTTCAGGCCGATACACTGTACTTGCTGGGAACAGACGCGAGTGCTATTTGCACTGTGTATGGCAATGGGAACGCAATAGTGACTTTCCTTACCAGAAAACAACTCTTGCTCTTAGGACCAGAAACTGCATGTGATTCAACTCCATTTAGGACTGCGAAACAAATGCTAGCTCGCCTTACATGAAACACACTCTGCTTTTGAGAAAAGAGCACTTTTCTACTCTACTGTGATTCCTATAGGGCTAGAACAGTGAGCTTGCTCAGAACAAAAGAACTGTGCTTCCTACACACGGGCCATATCTAGTTCAACTCTGCTTAGGAAACTGACAAGAACAGTAGCTCCTCTTCAGGCCGATACACTGTACTTGCTGGGAACAGACGCGAGTGCTATTTGCACTGTGTAGGGCAATGGGAGCGCAATAGTGACTTTCCTTACCAGAAAACAACTCTTGTTCATAGGACCAGAAACTGCATGTGATTCAACTCGATTTAGGACTGAAAAGCAAACGCTAGCTCGCCTTACAAAAACACACTCTGCTTTTGAGAAAAGAGAACTCTTCTACTCTACTGTGTTTCCTATAGGGCCAGAACAGTGAACTTGCTCAGAACATAAGAACTGTGCTTCCTACACACACGGGCCATATCTAGTTCAACTCTGCTTAGGAAACTGACAAGAACAGTAGCTCCTCTTCAGTCTGATACACTGTACTTGCTGGGAACAGACGCGAGAGCTATTTGCACTGTGTATGGCAAGGGGAGCGCAATAGTGACTTTCCTTACCAGAAAACAACTCTTGCTTGTAGGACCAGAAACTGCATGTGATTCAACTCCATTTAGGACTGGGAAACAAATGCCAGCTCGCCTTTCAAGAAACACACTCTGCTTTAGAGAAAAGAGCACTCTTCTACTCTACTGTGTTTCCTAAAATGCCAGATCAGTGAGCTTGCTCAGAACCAAAGAACTGTGCTTCCTACACACGGGCCATATCTAGTTCAACTCTGCTTAGGAAACTGACAAGAACAGTAGCTCCTCATCAGTCTGATACACTGTACTTGCTGGGAACAGACGCGAGAGCTATTTGCACTGTGTATGGCAAGGGGAGCGCAATCGTGACTTTCTTTACCAGAAAACAACTCTTGCTCGTAGGACCAGAAACTGCATGTGATTCAACTCCATTTAGGACTGGGAAACAAATGCTAGCTCGCCTTTCAAGAAACACACTCTGCTTTAGAGAAAAGAGCACTCTTCTACTCTACTGTGTTCCCAATGGGGTCAGAACAGTGAGCTTGCTCAGAACAAAAGAACTTTGCTTCCTACACACACGGCCATATATTGTTCAATTCTGCTTAGGAACCTGACAAGAACAGTAGATCCTCTTCAGTCCAATACACTGTACTTGCTGGGAACAGACGCCAGTGCTATTTGTCCTGTGTATGGCAATGGCAGCGCAATAGTGACTCTTCTTACCATAAAACAACACTGCTCGTAGGACCAGAAACTCCATGTGATTCAACTCCATTTAGGACTGGGAAAAAAAACGCTAGCTCAAATTACAAGAAACACACTCTGCTTTAGAGAAAAGAGCACTCTTCTACTCTACTGTGTTTCCTATAGGGCCAGAACAGTGAGCTTGCTCAGAACAAAAGAACTGTGCTTCCTACACACGGGCCATGTCTAGTTCAAGTCTGCTTAGGAAACAGACAAGAACAGTAGCTCCTCTTCAGTCCGATACACTGTACTTGCTGGGAACAGACGCGAGTGCTATTTGCAATGTGTATGGCAATGAGAACGCAATAGTGACTTTCCTTACCAGAAAACAACTCTTGCTCGTAGGTCCAGAAACTGCATGTGATTCAACTCCATTTAGGACTGGGAAACAAATGTTAGCTCGAATTACATGAAACACACTCTGCTTTTGAGTAAAGAGCACTCTTCTACACTATAGTGTTTCCTAGGTGGCCAGAACAGTGAGCTTGCTCAGAACAAAAGAACTGTGCTTCCTACACACACGGGCCATATCTAGTACAACTCTGCTTAAGAAACTGACAAAAACATTAGCTCCTCTTCAGTCCAATACACTGTACTTGCTGGGAACAGACGCATGTGCTCTTTGCACTGTATATGGCAATGGGAGCGCAATAGTGACTTTCCTTACCAGAAAACATCTCTTGCTCGTAGGACGAGAAACTCCATGTGATTCAACTCCGTTTAGGATTGGGAAACAAATGCTAGCTCGCCTTACATGAAACACACTCTGCTTTTGAGAAAAGAGCACTCTTCTACTCTACTGTGTTTCCTATAGGGCCAGAACAATGAGCTTGCTCAGAAAAAACGAACTGTGCTTCCTACACACACGGGCCATATCTAGTTCAACTCTGCTTAGGAAACTGACAAGAACAGTAGCTCCTCTTCAGTCCAATACACTGTACTTGCTGGGAACAGACGGGAGGGCTATTTGCACTGTGTATGGCAATGGGAGCGCAATAGTGACTTTCCTTACCAGAAAACAACTCTTGCTCGTAGGACCAGAAACTGCATGTGATTCCCCTCCATTTAGGACTGGGAAAAAAACACTAGCTCGCCTTACAAGAAACACACTCTGCTTTAGAGAAAAGAGCACTCTTCTACTCTACTGTGTTTCCTATGGGGTCCAAACAGTGAGCTTGCTCAGAACAAAGAACTGTGCTTCTTACACACACGGACCATATCTAGTTCAACTCTGCTTAGGAAACTGACAAGAACAGTAGCTCCTATTCAGTCCAATACACTGTACTTGCTGGGAAAAGACGCGAGTGCTATTTGCCTTGTGTAGGGCAATGGGAGCGCAATAGTGACTTTCCTTACCAGAAAAAAACTCTTGTTCGTACAACCAGAAACTGCATGTGATTCAACTCCATTTAGGACTAGGAAACAAACACAAGCTCGCCTTACAAAAACACACTCTGCTTTTGAGAAAAGAGCACGCTTCTTCTCTACTGTGTTTCCTATAGGGCCAGAACATTGAGCTTGCTCAGAACATAAGAACTGTGCTTCCTACACACACGGGCCATATCTAGTTCAACTCTGCTTATGAAACTGACAAGAACAGTAGCTCCTCTTCAGTCCAATACACTGTATTTGCTGGGAACAGACGCTAGAGCTATTTGCACTATGTATGGCAAGGGGAGCGCAATAGTGACTTTCCTTACCAGAAAACAACTCTTGCTCTTAGGACCAGAAACTGCATGTGATTCAACTCCATTTAGGACTGGGAAACAAACGCTAGCTTGCCTTACAAGAAACACACTCTACTTTTGAGAAAAGAGCACGCTTCTACTCTAATGTGTTTCTTATGGTGTCCGAACAGTGAGCTTGCTCAGAACAAAAGAACTGTGCTTCCTACACCCACGGCCATATCTAGTTCAATTCTGCTTAGGAACCTGACAAGAACAGTAAATCCTTTTCAGTCCAATACACTGTACTTGCTGGGAACAGACGCCAGTGCTATTTGTTCTGTGTATGGCAATTCCAGCGCAATAGTGACTCTTCTTACCATAAAACAACTCTTGCTCGTAGGACCAGAAAATGCATGTGATTCAACTCCATTTAAGACTGGGAAACAAAACCTAGCTCACCTTACAAGAAACACACTCTGCTTTAGAGAAAAGAGCACTCTTCTACTCTACTGTGTTTCCTATAGGGCGAGAACAGTGAGCTTGCTCAGAACCAAAGAACTGTGCTTCCTACACACGGACCATATCTAGTTCAACTCTGCTTAGGAAACTGACAAGAACAGTAGCTCCTCTTCAGGCTGATACACTGTACTTGCTGGGAACAGACGCGAGTGCTATTTGCACTGTGTATGGCAATGGGAACGCAATAGTGACTTTCCTTACCAGAAAACAACTCTTGCTCTTAGGACCAGAAACTGCATGTGATTCAACTCCATTTAGGACTGCGAAACAAAGGCTAGCTCGCCTTACATGAAATACACTCTGCTTTTGAGAAAAGAGCACTGTTCTACTCTACTGTGTTTCCTATGGGGTCCAAACAGTGAGCTTGCTCAGAACAAAAGACCTGTGCTTCCTACACACTCGGGCCATATCTAGTTCAACTCTGTTTAGGAAACTGACAAGAACAGTATCTCCTATTCAGTCCAATACACTGTATATGCTGGGAAAAGACGCGAGGGGTATTTGGCTTGTGTAGGGCAATGGGAGCGCAATAGTGACTTTCCTTACCAGAAAACAACTCTTGTTCATAGGACCAGAAACTGCATGTGATTCAACTCGATTTAGGACTGAAAAGCAAACGCTAGCTCGCCTTACAAAAACACACTCTCCTTTTGAGAAAAGAGCACTCTTCTACTCTACTGTGTTTCCTATAGGGCCAGAACAGAGAACTTGATCAGAACATAAGAACTGTGCTTCCTACACACTCTGGCCATATCTAGTTCAACTCTGCTTAGGAAACTGACAAGAACAGTAGCTCCTCTTCAGTCTGATACACTGTACTTGCTGGGAACAGACGCGAGAGCTATTTGCACTGTGTATGGCAAGGGGAGCGCAATCGTGACTTTCCTTACCAGAAAACAACTCTTGCCCGTAGGACCAGAAACTGCATGTGATTCAACTCCATTTAGGACTGGGAAACAAATGCTAGCTCGCCTTTCAAGAAACACACTCTGCTTTAGAGAAAAGAGCACTCTTCTACTCTACTGTGTTTCCTAAAATGCCAGATCAGTGAGCTTGCTCAGAACCAAAGAACTATGCTTCCTACACACGGGCCATATCTAGTTCAACTCTGCTTTGGAAACTGACAAGAACAGTAGCTCCTCTTCAGGCCAATACACTGTACTTGCTGGGAACAGACGCGAGTGCTATTTGCACTGTGTATGGCAATGGGAACGCAATAGTGACTTTCCTTACAAGAAAACAACTCTTGTTCATAGGACCAGAAACTGCATGTGATTCAACTCTATTTAGGACTAGAAAACAAATGCTAGCTCGCCTTACAAAAACACACTCTGCTTTTGAGAAAAGAGCACTCTTCTACTCTACTGTGTTTCCTATAGGGCCAGAACAGTGAAATTGCTCAGAACATAAGAACTGTGCTTTCTACACACACGGGCCATATCTAGTTCAACTCGGCTTAGGAAACTGAGAAGAACAGTAGCTCCTCTTCAGTCCAATACACTGTACTTGCTGGGAACAGACGGGAGGGATATTTGCACTGTGTATGGCAATGGGAGCGCAATAGTGACTTTCCTTACCAGAAAACAACTCTTGCTCGTAGGACCAGAAACTGCATGTTATTCCACTGCATTTAGGACTGGGAAACAAACGCTAGCTCGCCTTACAAGAAACACACTCTGCTTTAGAGAAAAGAGCACTCTTCTACTCTACTGTGTTTCCTATGGTGTCCAAACAGTGAGCTTGCTCAGAACAAAGGAACTGTGCTTCCTACACACGGGCCATATCTAGTTCAACTCTGCTTAGGAAACTGACAAGAACAGTAGCTCCTCTTCAGCCGATACACTGTACTTGCTGGGAACAGACGCGAGTGCTATTTGCACTGTGTATGGCAATGGGAACGCAATAGTGACTTTCCTTACCAGAAAACAACTCTTGCACTTAGGACCAGAAACTGCATGTGATTCAACTCCATTTAGGACTGGGAAACAAATGCTAGCTCGCCTTACATGAAACACACTCTGCTTTTGAGAAAAGAGCACTCTTCTACTCTACTGTGTTTCCTATAGGGCCAGAACAGTGAGCTTGCTCAGAACCAAAGAACTGTGCTTCCTACACACACAGGCCATATCTAGTTCAACTCTGCTTAGGAAACTGACAAGAACAGTAGCTCCTCTTCAGGCCGATACACTGTACTTGCTGGGAACAGACGCGAGTGCTATTTGCACTGTGTATGGCAATGGGAACGCAATAGTGACTTTCCTTACCAGAAAACAACTCTTGCTCTTAGGACCAGAAACTGCATGTCATTCAACTCCATTTAGGACTGCGAACAAATGCTAGCTCGCCTTACATGAAACACACTCTGCTTTTGAGAAAAGAGCACTCTTCTACTCTACTGTGTTTCCTATAGGGCCAGAACAGTGAGCTTGCTCAGAACAAAAGAACTGTGCTTCCTACACACGGACCATATCTAGTTGAACTCTGCTTAGTAAACTGACAAGAAAAGTAGCTCCTATTCAGTCCAATACACTGTACTTGCTGGGAAAAGATGCGAGAGCTATTTGCTTGTGTAGGGCAATGGGAGCGCAATAGTGACTTTCCTTACCAGAAAACAACTCTTGTTCATAGGACCAGAAACTGCATGTGATTCAACTCTATTTAGGACTAGAAAACAAATGCTAGCTCGCCTTACAAAAACACACTCTGCTTTTGAGAAAAGAGCACTCTTCTACTCTACTGTGTTTCCTATAGGGCCAGAACAGTGAAATTGCTCAGAACATAAGAACTGTGCTTCCTACACACACGGGCCATATCGAGTTCAACTCTGCTTAGGAAACTGACAAGAACAGTAGCTCCTCTTCAGTCTGATACACTGTACTTGCTGGGAACAGACGCGAGAGCTATTTGCAATGTGTATGGCAAGGGGAGCGCAATCGTGACTTTCCTTACCAGAAAACAACTCTTGCTCATAGGACCAGAAACTGCATGTGATTCCACTCCATTTAGGACTGGGAAACACACGCTAGCTCGCCTTACAAGAAACACACTCTTCTTTTGAGAAAAGACCACTCTTCTACTCTACTTTGTTTCCTATGGTGTCCGAACAGTGACTTTTCTCAGAACAAAAGAACTTTGCTTCCTACACACACGGCCATATCTAGTTCAATTCTGCTTAGGAACCTGACAAGAACAGGAGATCCTCTTCAGTCCAATACACTGTACTTGCTGGGAACAGACGCCAGTGCTATTTGTCCTGTGTATGGCAATGGCAGCGCAATAGTGACTCTTCTTACCATAAAACAACTCTTGCTCGTAGGATCAGAAACTGTATGTGATTCAACTCCATTTAGGACTGGGAAACAAACGCTAGCTCGCCTTACAAGAAACACACACTGCTTTAGAGAAAAGAGCACTCTTCTACTCTACTGTGTTTTCTATAGGGCGATAACAGTGAGCTTGCTCAGAACAAAAGAACTGTGCTTTCTACACACGGGCCATATCTAGTTCAACTCTGCTTAGGAAACTGACAAGAACAGTAGCTCCTCTTCAGTCCGATAGACTGTACTTCCTGGGAACAGACGCGAGTGCTATTTGCCTTGTGTAGGGCAATGGGAGCGCAATAGTGACTTTCCTTACCAGAAAAAAAACTCTTGTTCGTAGGACCAGAAACTGCATGTGATTCAACTCCATTTAGGACTAGGAAACAAACGCAAGCTCGCCTCACAAAAACGCACTCTGCTTTTGAGAAAAGAGCACTCTTCTACTCTACTGTGTTTCCTATAGGGCCAGAAGAGTGAGCTTGCTCAGAACATAAGAACTGTGCTTCCTACACACACGGGCCATATCTAGTTCAACTCTGCTTAGGAAACTGACAAGAACAGTAGCTCCTCTTCAGTCCAATACACTGTATTTACTGGGAACAGACGCGAGAGCTATTGGCACTATGAATGGCAAGGGGAGCGCAATAGTGACTTTCCTTACCAGAAAACAACTCTTGCTCTTAGGACCAGAAACTGCATGTGATTCAACTCCATTTAGGACTGGGAAACAAACGCTAGCTTGCCTTACAAGAAACACACTCTACTTTTGATAAAAGAGCACTCTTCTACTCTACTGTGTTTCTTATGGTGTCTGAACAGTGAGTTTGCTCAGAACAAAAGAACTGTGCTTCCTACACCCAAGGCCATATCTAGTTCAATTCTGCTTAGGAACCTGACAAGAACAGTAAATCCTCTTCAGTCCAATACACTGTACTTGCTGGGAACAGACGACAGTGCTATTTGTTCTGTGTATAGCAATTCTAGCGCAATAGTGACTCTTCTTACCATAAAACAACTCTTGCTCGTAGAACCAGAAACTGCATGTGATTCAACTCCATTTAAGACTGGGAAACAAAAGCTAGCTCACCTTACAAGAAACATACTCTGCTTTAGAGAAAAGAGCACTCTTCTACTCTACTGTGTTTCCTATAGGGCCAGAACAGTGAGCTTGCTCAGAACCAAAGAACTGTGATTCCTACACACAGGCCATATCTAGTTCAACTCTGCTTAGGAAACTGACAAGAACAGTAGCTCCTCTTCAGGCCGATACACTGTACTTGCTGGGAACAGACGCGAGTGCTATTTGCACTGTGTATGGCAATGGGAACGCAGTAGTGACTTTCCTTACCAGAAAACAACTCTTGCTCTTAAGACCAGAAACTGCATGTGATTCAACTCCATTTAGGACTGCGAAACAAATGCTAGCTCGCCTTACATGAAATACACTCTGCTTTAGAGAAAAGAGCACTCTTCTACCATACTGTGTTTCCTATGGGGTCCAAACAGTGAGCTTGCTCAGAACAAAAGAACTGTGCTTCCTACACACGGACCATATCTAGTTCAA